>NC_092369.1:2439574-2614574 GCF_030848805.1 Temnothorax longispinosus
AAGCGTGGTTGTAGTCAAAGATGGGCGCCAACTAACTTCATGAAAATTAGTAACGTTAAATAATATTATAATTGAATGGAACTCAGGGGTGGGAAGTTGGAAGGACCCATTATTTTATTTAAACGACTGAAAACTATAAAATTTACTTACTTACGTTCCCAAATGAACAAATTAGGTCAGTTGACTCTTTCTGCTTGTTCCTTTAAACGTGATTATTCCTCGAAAATATACCGACTTCGTATATGGAACAGGAACTCAGCAGTACAGAATAAGAAGAACGTTATCGAGATCAATATATATTTACTAATTACTTCGCAGACATCGTTGGTACAATATGAATATTTCGCTTTACAAGTTCTTTCGCCGACATCCAATACTATTACAATGTTCGACTTATTCACGCGACGTTCAGACCAAAAGTGCCCGGTCCCGCTTTTCGCCGGCAACCCCTTGCGGTCCGGGAGAGCAAGGGGGGGTCGCCACAGGCGAGGCCGACGTTCATTGGCCGCGTCGGACGATGTGTAGTTACCGGCACAGCCGTCGAGGCCTGTTCGGTAGTAATATTAGACCTAGCGCTAAATTGCCTTATTTAACGCGAGAATTTAGACTGCGAGATGTTGGGCGCAGAAAATCCTGTTACATCCTCCCCCTTCAGACCTCAACGTCTAAGCAGGACAATTTGCGTCTCCCTGAACTTAGTGGAATATTACGCAACAGGCCTTGGGGCTTCTGGGGCGTCTGTTGTTGGTGCCTCGATGACTAATGAAGTTCTGCTTCGCGTGGACTCGATTTTCCTAGTCAGGACTCGTTTTCTGCCTCGATTTCCAAATTTTCTGTCAACAATGCATGAAGGCACTCGGTGGTCTTTCCAGGATCGAGGACGTTTGGCGCATTGTTGGTATCGCTCAGGTTGACAGTTGTCCCTTGAAGTTCGAAGCAGGTATCCTGGTTTATTCTTTTATCAAACTGTTTACGCACCCTCAGCTACCGCGTAAACTACGGCGTGGGAATTTTAAGTCTGTCAAATAATACATGCCAATAACTTTATCTGTTTTGTCCGCCAGTTCGACGACCATCGGCCCTAAGATTCTTTTAACAAACGCGGGCCCTATATATCGGTGTGCGAATTTCGCGGAATAACCTTCAGCTTTATTACTCAGCTTTTTGTTAGGGTAGTAAACTTTTGTCCCTAATTTTACGTTAACTGATTTGTCACTGTTAGACTTGGCAAGGTGTCTTTTTGCATAAGATTTTAATAGACTTTCGATTTTATGACGGAATTCGTCGATTCTACTCAATCTCTTGACCCAATAATCCACTGAATCGTCCATCGGTTGTTGAGAGCTTTTTGCGACGGTTTCGTTCATGTTCTTAAATACCGCTTCACGACCGTGGTTTAAGTGGAATGGTGAAATTCTACTACCCGCATGGGGCACGGTATTGTATGCAAATTGAATTTTCGATAACTGTTCATCCCACTCATTATGTTTCTCATTTATGAACGCGGCTATCATAGGTTTTATTGTTCGATTGACTCGTTCGACAGGGTTTGCTTGAGGGTGATTTAACGGTGTAGTAATATGCTCTATCCGTCGGGCTTCTAGAAAGGCTTTGACATCTTTATTAATATATTCGGCTCCGTTATCAGTAATAATAGATTTTGGAGCGCCCCAGTGATCGAAAAGGGTGTCCAAGGACTTAACAATAAGTTTACCTGTTCTATGCCGCAAAGGAAATAGCTCGATATATTTAGTGTATAAATCCTGGACTACCATGACATTAGAATTACCTCTTTTTGTTCGCGTTTGCGAGACAACGGTGTCAATAGACAACTGAGCCCACGGGCTTTGTAATGGCCTTGTCATCAACGGGCCCTTTATAGGGTTCTGGTTATATTTAACTTTAAGGCAAGTCTCGCACTCTTCGACGTAAGTTTTAACATCCTGCGACATACCGGGCCAATAGTAATTTTGTCTATTTCTATCTAACGTTTTGTCTCTGCCTAAGTGTCCAGCTTGCGGTGTGTCATGGTTTTCGCGTAGGATCATTAGTACGTCATCCGGTTTTACAACCTTTTTCCATGGATGTTCATCATCTATAATAGCCTTTTCATAGTCGGGTCGATAGTACAATAGCTCGCCGTTTTCTATTTTCCATTCGGTGAATCTGTCTGGTTGTGCACGTACTAATTTGAATTTTGTCTGGTACCAGTCTTGATCACAAATTGAGTTTACTTGAAGTCTATTTCGGATCGTCTCCTCAATCACTTCCTCCCAGCCGAGGGAATCAACGTCAATATCGAACATCCGTGATAATGCATCAGGCGCTTCGTTCATCGTACCGCGTCTATGTTCGACTGTCATATCATGCTGATATAAGTATAGATCGCCCATCTGGTAAGTCGACCCACAGGATTCTTCAGTCCGTGCAGCCACTGTAACGCTTGGTGATCCGTGACGACCTTGAATGGCATGCCTTCCAGATAACACCGTAGTTTTTCGACAGACCAGACGACGGCTAAGCACTCCTTTTCAGTTGTTGTGTAATGTAGTTCTGGGCCCCTTAACGGACGACTCAAAACTTCTATGAGATTTTCCTTACGGGTATCGGGATCTAGTTGTACCAGTATTGCTCCTAAGCCGAAGTCGCTAGCATCCGTATATAAGATAAATGGTTGTCCCGGTATTGGGACATACAATCGCGGCGCGTTAGCTAGAGCCCTTTTGACTTTGTTGAAGGCTTCCTGTTCAACCTCAGTCCATTTCCAAGGTACTTTCGGACTGGTCAGTTTATTTAAAGGTCCCTGTATCCTCGCAACGTTTCTCAGGTGCCTATGGTACCAATTCACGAGGCCGTTAAACTGACGTAGCTGAGTCCTATCCTTCGGTACGGGAAAGTCGAGAATTGGTTAAATCTTCTCTGGGTTCGGCTTCATGCCAAATTCATCAATAATATAGCCTAGGAACTTGACTTCTTTGCAAGCGAAGCTGCTCTTTTCTCTATTAATTACTAACTTTGCCTCGCGGAGTACCTCAAAAACCAACGACAACAAGGCCATATGTTCGTCGAGGTCTTGGCTAAGAACTATCTAGTCATCAAGATAGGTAAACACCTGATCAGCCCATTTATTTGGTAATTTTCGTTCTGCAATTAATTCTTTAAGACGTCTTTTTAAGGTATCCATCAACCGTTGAAAAGTTGACGGCGCGCCTGTAAGACCATAAGGCATTCTAAGCCACTCCAACAGTCCTTTACCCTCAACAACAAACGCAGTATATTTTCGGCTATTTTCGTCCATGGGAATCTGGTGAAAGGCCTCACTCATATCCAAGGTCGAGATGAGTTTAGTCTGATGTAGTTGTGACAAAATTGATCTCATGTTGTGCAAGAGATAAGCAGGTTTCTTGGTTTGACGATTAACAGGTTGATAATTTATACAAAGCCTAAGTCCGCCATTAGCTTTTGGAGCAACAACAGGTGAGCAAGCCCACTCACTATTACTCCAGGTGATATAGCCTTTCTTCAATAATCTATCCGTCTCTTCGCTGATGAATTTACGGATGACCTCACTTCGTCGGTATGGCTTCTGACGATGCGGCGTGGGATCATTTAATTCAATCACATGTTTGATGAGGTCAGTTTCGCCGGTGGACTTCTCATCAAGTTTTACGAATTCGGCGTCTAAGAATTCTTTCAGCCTCTGAGCCTGGTTTACGGTAAGAGTCTGTAGCTCAGTAGGAAAAATAAAACGATGAGACAATGGAAAAGTGTAATTACTACCGGCTAAATTCCATGTCCGGGAAAATGGATCGACGATTACTTTAAATGTTAGCCAGAAGTCCATGCCGAGGATTAGGTCACCTGACAATCCTGGTAGTACACTGAACCACTGGGGACCGTAAACGTCGCCAATATCGATTACAAAACTGGTACCACCCAGAGTTCTAACCACAGACTGATCGCCAAGTCGCACACCCATCTTCGACGAAGTGTCGGGCGTTATTTCCTGAATCTGAAAAGTTTTGACACGTTGATAAGCCGATTCACTCAAGAAGGACCTTTCACTGTCGCTATCTATAATTCCGCGAATTTTTTCTCCAAAGATGGAAATTTCGACGTATTTTTACAACTTTTGTTGGTTCTTTAACTTTAACATCATAATAGATTCGTCTTTGAGTTAAACGATGAACAGCATGTGGCGGCAGACAGGAAGGCCTCCAGTTTCTCAATGTGTTGTGATCCGGGACTTGAGTAATAACAGCGAGGTCAGTAGTGTCAGTGGGTTCGTCTGTGATTGATGACAAATGAAGAGATTTGTCAGACGATATTAGTTTATTCTGGTCAATCAGTTTGATTTCTTCATCGGACATCTCTGATTCGTCTTCAGATTCATCCAAGACATTTAACCTAATGGACGGCGTGGCTCCTGCTTCAATCTTATCGATCTCTAAACAAGTTGTATTGCTTGACTTGTCCAGATTTTTAACCTGTTCTATGTTAATCGTTTCCTTGTTAGGTGTAACTTTAGTTGTCGATCTTGTTTCTTCTAATACCTCGTGTGGGCCTTTGGTGCTAACAACCCGAGGTGTGGTTATTGCGGGCTCGGTCCGTTTCCCTGAGATTTCGGGCAATTTAGACTGTCATGACCGATGTCTCGGCAACCAAGACACACCACCTGTCGACTAGCAGTACAGAAGCGTGTGGCGTGCCCCTTTTGTCCACAGTTATAACAGAACATTTTACTTTAATCGTAAGGTCCTCTTGAATAACTGCTTGTTGGCTGTTCCGTCCGTGAGGTCGCAGGATTAGTTTGTTTGTCGGTCTTATCGAAACGCTCTAAGTTCTGCTCAAGCCTGTGTCGAACCAGAGTTTTAGAGCCCTGAGGTTCCTGATGCTTCTTTGGTTTGCTTGGAATCTTCTGTTCAACGGCTTTTAAATGGGTGAGTTGTTCGCCATTATAATCATTCCCGTCGTCGTCGCTGGTCGATTGGTCGTCTTCGTCTCCTCTACCGGGGTTGGACTGAGCACAACTTAACTCAGTTTGTATTGACTTTGGACGCAAATTTTGCGATTCAACCGCTCTTTTATATAAATAGTTACGCTCGTTAATATAATGGAAAAATTCGTCATAATTCCTTAACGGCAAGTTTAGAATCTCGAATGTAAGTCGTGGGTTAAATTTGGCCAAAATTTGTTTTAATTGTTCTCTGAATTCGGGAGGTCGTTGCATTCGCTCAAAAAGAAGTCGCGCTCTACAGGCAAACTCGGCCAAACTTTCCCCTTTTTCGAATTTCAAATCTCGCACCTCAACGAAAAGATCGCCATCCGCCTTTTTAACTCCCCACTGGTAACGAAAGGCCCTCGAAGAGTCTTTCCATGTTCGCCACGATTTTTTATTAACAAGGTACCACGATCTGTATGGGCCTTCGAATATTTTCGAGAGACAAGGCACGAATAAGTCCTTGTGTACCCCACTGATACTCAAGTAGTCTTTTAATATTAGCAAAAACTGATCGGGGTCCTTTTCGGTTTTAGGGAAGGTAATTTGCCATGTACTTACAATTCGACCAATTTTGAACGCGATAGAATTTTCATGATTGTCGACATTCGCAGATAGGGAGCTATCTCTGCCGCAACGATAATTTGGTGACACGGTATTTCTCTGCGCATAGTCTTGAATATTACGTGCGCGATTGAATTCATCCTCGTCGCTAGAGTCGCTAGATCTCCAGGACAGGGTACCCCTTCTCGAAAAAGCTAACCCTCGGTCATCTCGGGGCTGACCCGGGGCAGAGCGATCCCCTCGCTCATATGACGCGCCGGGAAAACAACCGTGTCGATCACACGCATCGTAATACAGTAAACCTCGCCGAGCGCACGGGGGCTCGGCCGCAGTCGAGTTTCGCAACATTGATTGATAATCATTAGTTCGAAAATGTACTCGGCGTATTTCCCCTTTGATTGAACCTCTTTCACCGGATGGAGCATTCTGTCGTGAGTTTGTTTCGTTATTTGAAATAACTTGAGTAATTTTATGTGCATTAAGGTCTTTATATGGAACGAATGCTCCTGAGGGATTAGATGGTTCTTTTCGAAATAAAGGGATTTCGCGACGCCTAATTGGCTGTAAGTTAACGGTATTTGTTTCGTCAGCTTCGTCATCGCCTAAGTATTCTGGTATAGAATTTTGTCTGTTGGCTTCCCCTTCAGACGCAAGATTAACCCGCGGAAATGTTTCGTTGGAAATATTTTGTCTGCCCAAATCTACATCAGCGTTACTGGCATTTTGAGTTCTCTCAATAAGTGGTTGAATCTCTCCATCATAAGATCAACCGTTTCCTTTATAGACTCAATTGCGGTTAATCGACCGTCCATGGCGTCTAAACGGGAACAGACAGTTCCTAACATATTGGCGACCGGTGAAATTCGTGGTATTGTTCCTATAGGAGGGGTAGGTGTTCTGATGTAACCCCTGCCCCCCCCCCGACAGACGGAGGAATATTTACAGTATTTACGGTATTCGCCCTAACTGAAACGCTCGCGTTCGTATTCGGGTTGTCGGCTTCTACAATTGTTTCGCTTTCAATCGGAAGATTACTATCCGCCATATTTTCATTTGCTTGACCTAACGATACAGTTTGATTTAGAGTGTCCAAGGACGGAGTAGTATCTTCCGTTTGCCGATTTTGATTTTTATTAGGCTTCCTCCTGGGCGGCGAGATAAACATCGAAGTCATCCTTTACTGAGCCGATGCCTTAATCTGATAAGGCTTTATTTAATAAAATTTTATAGTGCTAGATGTGCACTTTGCGGTGTAATCCACGAATAATAACTAATCAACCACGGAGGCAAGACTCGTCTTACCTAAAAAATTCATTTATCAATAATCAATATCATTATGAATAATGAATCATGTTCATGGAATCCATGAATAAATTATACAGTATCAATAACAATGACCAACACGAACCAGGGCAAGACCTTAGTTCCCCAAAATTTAATCAATAAATTTGAATAAGCCGCAAAATCAGAGCAAGATCTAATCAGCCATTGCAAGATATATTGATAAACTGTCATAAATTAGGGCAAGACCTTCATTTAGACAAAATTAATGAACGCATAATTAATAATAAATGTAATTTACATATTGTCATGAATCAGGGCAAGACCTTCATTCAGACGAAATTAATATAAACACATAATTAATAAATAAATTTAGTTTACGTAACCGTAATAAATAAAGAGATAAATAAACAAATAATTAAATAAATACATGGGCAAAGAATTCAACAATATATAATAAATTTGCCCAAGGACATATCCATTTTAATTATTTCATTATAACTTATCAATTAATTTTGTCACATATATTCCGTACGAATATTTCAAGATATATTTAAATGTATACAATAATAATCTATTCAAATATCAACTAGAAGGAAATAGAAAGGAATTTAATAACAGCGACTTAATACGAGATAAGCCACATATAAGAAAATGTACACAAACAGACCTGAATATCGGCGCAATAAACACCTCTGTTGCTATACGCGTTCGAGTACATTCCTGAGGGCTTGATTACAGCCACGAAATTTCGCTTAATATTCCATTCATTTTCTTTACTCTTATTAACACAAATTCTATTTTATTTACAAAATTTTCCAACGGGCCCCACGTTGGGCGCCAAATGAGACAGGACCTATTCTTCCCAATAACTTAATTTAATAATTTACATGAATAGAGCCAACACCTAACGCGGTCGGGTCCATGACTGTTAGGGCTCAGAAACTTTAATTTTCGTTACAGTATTAACATTTTACGTGGTTGTAGTCAAAGATGGGCGCCAACTAATTTCACGAAAATTAGTAACGTTAAATAATATTATAATTGAATGGAACTCAGGGGTGAGAAGTTGGAAGGACCCATTATTTTATTTAAACGACTGAAAACTATAAAATTTACTTACTTACGTTCCCAAATGAACAAATTAGGTCAGTTGACTCTTTCTGCTTGTTCCTTTAAACGTGATTATTCCTCGAAAATATACCGACTTCGTATATGGAACAGGAACTCAGCAGTACAGAATAAGAAGAACGTTATCGAGATCAATATATATTTACTAATTACTTCGCAGACATCGTTGGTACAATATGAATATTTCGCTTTACAAGTTCTTTCGCCGACATCCAATACTATTACAATGTTCGACTTATTCACGCGACGTTCAAACCAAAAGTGCCCGGTCCCGCTTTTCGCCGGCAACCCCTTGCGGTCCGGGAGAGCAAGGGGGGGTCGCCACAGGCGAGGCCGACGTTTATTGGCCGCGTCGGACGATGTGTAGTTACCGGCACAGCCGTCGAGGCCTGTTCGGTAGTAATATTAGACCTAGCGCTAAATTGCCTTATTTAACGCGAGAATTTAGACTGCGAGACGTTGGGCGCAGAAAATCCTGTTACCATTGTATAAGAATATTTATTAGTTACCGAAAAAGGACTTCATTCTTACAGTTTAATACGTTTTATGGTTTTCTTTGATAATTTAATAAATATTAGTTTTTTAAAAACAAAGAAATGTACGGTTTGTTGAAGAGTAATGTTCTTATATCAGAGTGTTATGTATAATGTTCTCATTATTTATTTGTTTTCAACAGGGGAAGTACATCCGTATGTCAACAAAGTCCCAACATAGCTCAATTTAATCTGGAATTTAAAAAAGTCCAGAGCAGATCTGCAGAAAGCATCCAGATGGAGAGTCAAGCCCAGATCATGTAAGAACATACAATCGAAACGCTTAATAGAAAGTAAAGGATACAGAGGAAAAACAATCAATGTTTATTTTGAGTTATTTCAAGAAAAACGTAATTTTAAGTTTCAAGACATCAGATATATATAGAAAACTATTGAAAAAAGTACTGGTGAATATCAGACTGCAGTGTTTACATTGTATGTTAAACTGATGGTTCTTCCTCACAAGTGCATGGATTATGATCGTTTTTCCTCCAGCACGGTACATTTTTCGGTATTATTTGTAACTGATGATTTGTAACTGTTCTTGATAAAAACAGATAAGAATTATGAGTTCTTTGTTACAAGATAGCATGACCAGATTAATTTCGACAAAAAGTGGACATTGATCGATTTCCTTGCACCGTTCAAATAAACATTAAGAAAAAAAATCCTCCTTACCCAGGAGGGATACACCTTGGAGCATGTACCCACCAACCATTGGAGCTGCGTCAAGGACCTCGGAATTGTCAGCGCATCATAGTTCCGGAGGGATTGGCCGTGTGCGCATTGAGGGGGCGTGTTGGGAAGTTAAGTTACCGCGGGCATGCGCCCACTCAGTCCGAGTGGCGCCATCCGGCGTCGTGTCGACCATGATTATCGGGAGTTTGATCGATATCTCGCGATGAATGTATATCGACGAAAAGGCGACCGTTGCGCTCATGGCGACTTCCGCTCTGCACTGTCCTGTATAATCACGACCGGCGATACACGCGAGCTTTGTAACGTACGCAATAAATATATCTATCCGCAGTGAAGTTAATTAGTGATCTGTCTCTGTTACCGCGATTGATCTCCCATCTCGGTCCCGAAGTATCCTTATCAATTATCTTATAAATTACTACAAAAGTAACGCTCGTGTAAATATGAGTGAGTTGTCGGATACCTTATTGTAGACAGTTATAATTTGTTGTCGGAATGACATACTTTCTCGTAGTTTTTTTTCCGCCAGGGTCGTGTACTCGTGTTGCCGAAATCCAGTTCAAAGAAACTTAATAATGTTCTACTTGACGCGTTTCGAATAGATCTTTTACGTGGGTGCTCGTCACTAGATTTATCTTCACCTTTTGATATGTCGCTTGTACAAAAACTTTCTCGCACATTCCTCGCACGACCATTACGCTTCCGGACACTCTTTCCAGTCCGCGCTCTTTCCTTTCCGCCTGATGGCATGATTGGTACGCAACTGCGTAGAAAAGAAAACTGAGGACATGGAGGAGAGGCGGAAGGTTCTGGGAGGTGACAAAAAATGATAAGGAATAGAAGCGGAGAAACGGAAGACACCGAGAAAACAAGGTTAGAATGGAGCAAAGAAGGAAGAAAGCAGAGAGAGATGTGAAAGAAGGGATGAAGGCGATTCGGCGTGATAGAGACGGAGAGGTGCCAGGAGCGTAAAGGAAGCGGTGAGCGGGCGAGTTGGCACGCTGCATGGAGAGGCGGAGTAGATGGCGTGCTCGGCGACGGAATGGAGACAAGGTTGGAAGTCTGTTGGCAACTTTGCGTGACAAAGCGAGGGCAGAGAGAGAGAGAGAGAGAGAGAGAGAGAGAGAGAGAGAGAGAGAGAGAGAGAGAGAGAGAGAGAGAGAGAGAGAGAGAGAGAGAGAGAGGAGAGAGAGAGAGAGAGAGAGAGAGAGAGAGAGAGAGAGAGAGGGAGAGAGAGAGAGAGATTGATTGATTGATTGATTGATGGTTTATTTATGCCATAGTCACAGACTTTAGGCAAGTAAAGAAATACAAAGGTGTAACAGTAAAAATAAAAATAGATATAAAAATAAAAATAAAAATAAAAAAGAAAGAAAAGAAAAAGAAAGTAAAGAACAGTATAACAGTGGCAGATGTAATTACGCAGGAAAAAGTAAAAATAAAAATAAGAATACAAATAAAATGTGACTCAAACTAAAGAAGCGCACAAGTAATAAGTAGAAATAAGAATACAAATAAAATGTGACTCGAACTAAAGAAGCGCACAAGTAATAAGTAGAAATAAGTAGAAATAAGTTGACGCCCTAGATCGAATTACGCTCAAGCGAGAAAAGATGGTCATAAAGTTTGGTCTTAAAAATAGCGACAGACGTTGCAGATACTAAGTCGGTAGGTAGCGAATTCCAAAAGTAGACGCCAGCAAGATGGAAGGACTTGTGGTAAGCTTCGGTTCTATGAATAGGAACATGGAACGAATGAGGTACAGCCAGACGTGATGATCGCCTGGCTGAGGGGTCAGGACTAGTGAAGATTTCAGAGATGTAGGTAGGAGACATATTGTGGGACACTTTATACATTTCGATGCCTAGAAAGTAGAGGCGTCGATGCTTGACCGTCAGCCACCCCAGCTGATGTCGGTAGGGCGTGATGTGTTCATCACGCCTTAAATTAAAAACAAAGCGAACCGCACAGTTTGAAAGTCTCTGGAGCTTGGTGTTGAGCTCGTCAGACACATCGTTATACACAAGGGAGCAGTAGTCTAACAAAGGCCAGATCAAAGTGGTCACAAGTTTTACACGCAGATCAAATGATAGTGAATTTTTGTGAAATTTAAGTTTATGCAATGTAAAATGTACCCTTTTGGAAATGTGCGAGACATGGCTTGCCCAAGATAAATCTGAGCGCATAATGACCCCAAGGTTACGTGTCTCAGTGACAAATGGGATGGAAGTACCATTAACCGATATGAGAGGTAAGTCACCAAGATTTAAGTGTCTAACGTGGCTCCTACCCCCAAGAATCATGACCTTAGATTTCTTGAGATTGAGAGTCAATCGATTGCGCACTGCGAACTCTGAAATGACACCTACGTCATGAGCAACGAGCTGCAAAGCGACATTGAGTTGGCTAAGAGGAGTCTTGCGGTAGATCTGTGTGTCATCCGCAAATACAATACGCTCAGTAAACCTAAGGAAGGTACCGATATCGTTTATGAAAAGAGAGAAAAGGAGAGGACCCAAGACGGATCCCTGTGGAACACCGGATGTGACGGACAGCCAGTCGGAGAGCACACCCTCAAGGTCAACAACGGCCTGGGATCGACCCGTGAGATAGGAAAAGATTAACTTGAGGGCAGAATCAGAGAACCCTAATCGCCTGAGTTTGGTCAGTAGTAAAGAATGACAGACTGTATCGAAGGCCTTGCTGAAATCAAAAAGGACAAGGATAAGCACCTCGCCTAAGTCAACGGCGTACATTATGTCGTGGATTAATCGCAGTAAGGCTGACTGGGTGGAATAACGCTTGCGGTATCCAGACTGACGATTATCCAGAATATGGTGAGCTTCAATAAAGTCGGTAATCTGGCGATGTAAAATCTTTTCAAATAGTTTGGAGAGCTCGCACAAGTTGGCAATGGGCCTCGTGTCTGAGGGAGATGCTGGAGATTTGACCTTGGACAGTGGGCGAAGTATGGCTCGCTTCCACAGGGGCGGAAAGTGACTGAGTTTAAGGCAACTATTGAATAGTGAGGTTAGGAGATTGCCAATACAAGGTCGAGCTAAAGCTATGGCGTAAAGCGGTAATTGATCGCATCCTGTAGCAAGAGAAACGGAAGATGAGGAGACAAGAGTACTGAGATCATCACTGGTTATATGGGAAAAACCAAAAAGTGGTACATTCGGCACTATGGATGAGATAATGTCAGAAAATTGAGACAGGGAACATGAAGGAAAGCAGTTGGAGATAGAGGCATAGTGAGCATTGAGAGTATCACGTGAAAAGAAATTAAGCGGAGAGGATAGGGGCGACTCGACCAGGCCGAGAGAGAGAGAGAGAGAGAAAGAGAGAGAGAGAGAGAGAGAGAGAGAGAGAGAGCTGAGAGTCGAGAGAGAGAGAGAGAGAGAGAGAGAGGGAGAGAGAGAGAGATTAGAGAGGGAGAGATAGAAGAGATGGAGAGAAAAGGGAGGGAGAGGGAGAGGGGAAAGAGCGGAGAGGAGAGAGACGAAGAAGGGGGAAAGAGGGAGAGGAAGAGGGAGAGGGAGAGGGACATAAGAGAGAGAGAGAGAGAAGGAGGAGAGAGCGAGAGAGAGAGAGAGAGAGAGAGAGAGGAGAGAGAGGAGGTCGAGAGAGGATCTCTATCTCGCTGTCTCTCTCTCTCTCTATCTGATAGATAGATATTGATTGGGCTTTATTAGCCTTCTCGGCTATTTTTTACATAAAATATCCTTAAATTAATTCCTCTACACATGAGGTACAATATATTCTCTTAACCTACGTTTAAATGGTACAATTCTTTCGCATTGCTTAATTTCTATCGGTAGGGCGTTATACATATTCAAACTTTCATAAAATAGACTTTTCTGTGCGCTTCTCGTCCTGCGATATTGAATTCTAATATTCTCAGCCTGCCTCGTTCGCCGTCCACTCACATCTACTATTTCTATCCTATTACTTAAATGTTTTGGCATTATGCCTCTTACTATCTTAAAAATAAAAATACATACATTGTACATTAGCCTCTGTCTTACATTTATAAACTTAAGGGTTTGCAGCATCAAATATACCTTTTTATATCGCGAGCATTGCAGTATGACTCTCATGGCACGGTTTTGTGCCACTTGCAGTCGATTCAGTTGCGTTTCACCCATGCCTACTAACATCGTGGCGCAATATTCAAAGTGAGGCGCTATGATAGACTTATACACAGTACATCGAGTGTACGCCGATATATCATTTCCTATTCTATTCAGAAAACTCACTTTTTTCCCTATTTTCTTTAACATATAATCACAGTGATTCTCCCAACGGAGTTTACTATCGATCATTACACCCAGATGTTTCGTTATCTCGACACGCTCAATTATAGTTCCATCCAAACTTTTTACTATTATGTCTGTTTTTATTTCTTTCCTTATACTTCTAACTATCATATATTTGGTCTTATCTGCATTCATTTTTAACATATTCACATTCATCCATTCTTCAAGTATACCGAGTACCATATTTAGTTTTATTTCTAATTCCTCACAACTCTCTCCTGTTACACTTGCGGTCGTGTCATCTGCAAATAATCTAAATATACTTCCCTCCGGACAGACTTTAACTATATCATTTATATACAAAATAAATAATAGAGGTTCTAATACTGATCCCTGTGGCACGCCATATACTGTCTCAATTATTTTAAAACATATATCATTGAATCTAACTTGCTGTTTTCTATTACTTAAATACGATATTATTCATTCCAGTACCACTCCTCTTATTCCATACTGATATAATTTTTCCACTAATCTTACCCTATCTATTGTCTCAAACGCTCTCCTGAGATCCAGGAATAATACCCCCACCATTTTTTTCTCCTCAATTATCAACTTCCATTCTTTGATAAAACTTTGAATTGCTGTCTCACACGACTGCTGTTTCCTAAATCCCGATTGGTATTCGGTTATTATTTCATTGTCTTCTAGAAATTTTTCCAACTGTTTTTTTACAACTCTAATATTTTTTCATATATCGGTAACATATTAATCGGTCTATACTCGCTCGCTTTTTTTGGTTTGTTTACCTTTGGTATCGGTATTATCGTGGATGTTTTCCATTCTTCTGGAAATTTACCTGTCCTAAGCGAATCATTTATTACCCCTACAAACTCATCTTTTATCACAGGTAACACCATTTTCAGTATATCACTATTTATCCCTTCCTCTGTTCCGTTTTTTTGTGGTAGTTCTCTAACAATTTGTTCCAGATCACTTGTACTAATTGGCTCAAAATTTTCCATAATTCCCTTATTCTCAATGACATAAATAGGTCTCCTACCTGTGCCTTCTATCCCCTTATTACTAATAGATTGCACAATGTTGCTAATACTTTTTACATAATATATATTAAATTTATCAGCTATATTGCATTCTTCTATGTCTTCTAATATTTCAAAATCTACATTATCGATGTTCTCTGAACCCCTTTGCTCACCCTTAATTAATTATTTCAAAGTTGTTTACTTCTTTGTAGGATTGCTCCTATTATTATCTATCATATTCTCATAATATTCCTTCTTTTTTGAAATACATGTCACTTGAGTTGAGTTAGGTAATATAATTTTGTGAAGATTATATAAACCAGAAACTTATACATATTTGTGCGTAAAAATCAAAACGGTAAAATACTTTGTTAAACGGCATTATTTGTTAATTGTTTATATCGGAGGAACATGTCAGAGCCGTGCGGTGGTAAAATTTAAACTGACAAACTTGACAATATATAAAAACAGACCAATGCCGTTAATAATAAGCTAGGGCGTAGAGAGGGAAGTGGTGAAGAAGGAGAAGAAAATTATATTTCTTTTATAATATGTTTGTAGAGAGCGTTAAGATTCTCCGTGTCTTTTTGTAAATTAATGGTATCGTCAAATTTTTTAATAAAAAACATCTCCACTAATTCCCTTAAGACTCTATAAATGTGAGTATTCTCGTCCGCCATTTTCTATCCAATCATATGTGAAAACATAACCTTTCAAGGAACCTTTTCGTAAACGTCAATACGCTTTTCGGTCTCGCAATTAATCTAAAAATTTAGCTTAAATATCGATTCTGTTAAATTGAAAATAAGTATTAATTGATTCTTAATTGATTAGACGTGTGTTCTTAAACGCGTGACAGTTGTAACGATGCGCCCCAAAACGCATCATTCCCGGCGAGCATCAGCCGGATGCCGCCCGGCCGAACACCCGCCGGGCGAGACAAGGCACGATGTGCCCTTTTTTAAACTGTTCATCTCGCGTATCAGTCCGCAAACGGACTTAGCGCGGCAACCGACTCGGAGCGCCGAGCGGTGCCGAAAACGGCCGAGAGCCACCGAACGCAATCGCGGCGTCGGGGCGCCGTACTTCCCGAACGCTCCGCCGCTCCATCCCGGCGCGCGCGATTGCCGTCGCGTATACCCCCGCCACGCCGACACGCCACCGCGAGCGTATATAAACCGAGCAATGTTGCTAAGTTTTAGATTCCGCCGTGAGCCAGCAAACCGATCCGACCGATTCCCCGCTGCTCACGGATCCCGAAATCCCACAGTCGAACAACCAGGAGGTAGAGAGTGTTCTCTGCCTCTGCCAAGTGAAGCATCTAGGCGGTTGACTCGAACTTCCATCCACGCACCTGTGACACCGGAGTGAACCAGTGTAAGAGAGTCCTTCTCTTACTCGCCAAGGGTCTTGGCCACCCGGTGCCGCCTTCCGCCTACACGATTCGATGCGCCAGGAGATAGAGAGTACTTCTCTATCTCCGCTAAGGGTCTTAGCCGCTCGATATCGCGTCTAATCGTGCTCCAGCGCCGCGCGCGCTTACCGCCAACGCTATCCAAGCTTACGATACCGCGTCGTCCACACGGTAGTCGTACACCGTGCCTCAGTGAGCCCGCGCGCCCGCCGATCCGCGAACGCCGCGATCTCTCTATCTATCACCGCCACCGTAACTACGTCCGCGATCTACTGTATATATCCGTTTCCTCCGCGATCTCTGTATATCACCGCCGTCGTAGGCACGCCCGCGATCTACTGTATATATCCGTTCCTCCGCGATCTCTGTATATCACCGCCGTCGTAATCACGCCCGCGATCTATTGTATATAGCCGTTTACTCCGCGATCTCTGTATATCACCGCCGTCGTAATCACGCCCGCGATCTATTGTATATATCCGTTTACTCCGCGCTCTCTGTACATCACCACCGTCGTAATCACGTCCGCGATCTATTGTACCGTCTCCGCGATTACCTCGATGTATTCACGTTAACTGAATAAAATCCTATTTCGTTTTGTTGTATTTTAACCGAGTCTTGTGTCTTCCTCCGCGCCTACTCCGAGCCCTGACCCACCGCGAGCTAGATCCGCGCTTCGGAAGCTAGGTTGTTTTACAGTATAATTTTATTTATAAAGGTACCTTTACATGGCAGCGTCAAGCGTCCAGCATCGAGCGTCAAGCGTTGAGCGCATGCGTAGTTATATTTACTGAGTTGACGCTGAAACCAGCTGAAACGCAGGATCAATTTAAACTGTCAGCTGAACTTCGAATGACTTGAAGCGAGGAACCCATCCACGCCGTGCCAAGAAACTCTCTATAGGATAAGACAGCTGAACTTCGAAATATCTCCCAGCTATTCAAAGGAAAAAGGAAAATTGCGAGACATTATAAAATGTCTATTAATTATCGGTATTACCAATGGTTGTTAGAATGCAATAGCATTATCAATCACGAATATCACAAACAAAACGTTGAGTTAATTGCAGTGATATCACTAATTGCAAATACAATAAGAGCAAAACAGAAAAAGAAGAGGGTTTGGGTGTCAAAAATATTTGCAGAAAGAAAAAGACACGCCCAGTAAGCAAGAAACGTCAAGAAACATTTTAACTACATTGCATTAATGTTAAAACGTTGCTGTAATGTAGTTAAAATGTTTCTTGGTGTTTTTTGCTTACTGGGCGGATTCTATCATGCAACATTGCCCAATGTGAGGTTGGAAGATCTTTGTTTCCAGAATTATACAAGAATGACAGCCACACACTTTGAAGAACTGTTGTCAATAGTAGGACACAATATACAGAAACTTGATGTTTTGCGTGAATCAATAAATGAAGAGCAACGTTTAATAGTGACCGTAAGGTATATGTATAACTAACTCATATTAACTAACAATAATGTGTATTGTAATTTATGACAAACGTAATCTGATAAGTACATATATCAAAGCAGTTATATATATTTCTTATTATATTAACAGATATCTTGCCTCAGGAGATAGTATGACATCTTTGTCATATCAGTTTCTCATATCGTTAAGTAGCATTACACGGATTATACGTGAAACATGTTCTGCTATCTGGGAGCGTTTATATCCAATTGTACTGTCACAATGTGACACAGACGACTGGAGAGAGATCGCAAACGACTTTGAAAATAGATGGAAGTTCCCTCACTGTGTTGGTGCGATTGATGGAAAGCACGTTGTCATTCAAGTAATTCTTAAATTGAAAACATTATGTATATAATAAATTCACTGAGGCAAACTAACTGTACTTTATAATAATATGGTTTCAGTGTCCTGACAACGCGGGATCAGAATATTACAATTATAAAGGCACTCACAGCATTATTTTACTTGCAATTAGTGATGCTAATTACATAATACGTTGTGTTGACATTGGAGCCCCTGGAAGGCAGGGTGATGCAGGTCTGTTTAAAAATAGTGCCATGGGCCTGTTATTGGAAAGCAAAGAATTCAATCTCCCACCTCCTGAAGCATTATATGAAGATGGTCCAATTTTACCCTACGTATTGGTAGGAGACGAGGCATTTCCACTAACCGAATACATGATGCGACCATATCCAGGCAAAGACATGACATTAGAGAAACGATTGTATAATTATCGTTTATCACTTGCTCGAAGAACGGTCGAGAATGTGTTTGGCATTTTAGCTAGCCAATGGCGACTGCTAAGACGACCAATTCTAGCAAAAGTTGAAAATGCAATTAAAATGGTTCAAGCAATTGTATGTCTTCACAACTGGCTCAGAAGACATGATGTTGAGCGAGAAACTTACGTAAGACAGGAACTTACAGATCGGCTTCTAGCAGACGGAGATATTGAAGACGGTTCTTGGAGAAACAATGTTGCAGATTATCGTTCATTTACTAACATTAGATGTACTCACGCAAGAGCGCATTCGTTGCGCGCAGCTAACATTCGAGAAGAATTCTGCAGATATTTTAATGAAGAGGGGGAAGTTGCTTGGCAAAATGTGCAAATATACAAGTGAATAATTTATGTAGTTTGATTATGTAGTTTTATTATCAAAATAATAAAGATATGCTCACTGATAACAAATATCGGTAATTGTTTAGATGGGGGGGATCACCTTGGATGACCTTGATATTTTAGTATGTTGTCAAGATCACCCTCCTGAGTGACCATCATAAGGTTTCAGCCCGCGCTCGTTATTCGTTAAAGAGTTATTAACAAAAAAAGTTTGGAAAATATAGCAGCTATTTTGAGTATTGGAAGGCATAAATGACTAATATTACGTTTTTTTTTAGCAGAGAATACTTTATTTTGCGAGAAAGTCGCTGCTTTACCAAAACACAACATTTAAAGCAGTAAATTGTTGATAAATTAAAGTCTTTTTGTTAAAGCAGAAAATACTTTATTATAGGTTAGTGACGCGCTTTAAAAGTATTTAAGTGTTTAAAGCGCGTCAACTAACCTATGTAGATTAGTGACGCGCTTTAAAAGTATTTAAGTGTTTAAAGCGCGTCAACTAACCTATGTAGGTAAAGCAGCGACTTTCTCGCGAATTAAGTATTCTTTGCTTAAAAAAAAAAACGTAATATTAGTCATTTATGCCTTCCAATACTCAAAATAGCTGCTATACTTTCCAAACTTTTTTTGTTTATAACTTTTTAACGAATAACGAGCGCGGGCTGAAACCTTCTGAAGGTCACTCAGGAGGGTGACCTTGACAACACACTAAAATATCAAGGTCATCCAAGGTGATCCCCCCCATCTAAACAATTACCCAAATATCTTATAACTAACTAATGTAAGTCTCATATTACCTATTCTAGTGGACTAGCATACAGGTTATTGCAATACTGAATATTATTTTAAAGAAAAACAGTGCTCTGTAAAAACGAAAACTAGTAGGAATCGGTCTACGCAAATAACTACTATGTCACAATAAATTATATCTATAATAAATTATATATATATCTATGTATAAATCAATATATCTATATATAAATTAACGTTAATGTATTGTTAAATGCAGTTGAAACAAGAGCACTTGTCAGTATCACATCTTCAATTATACAATATTAAAATATCAAATAAATCTCATGACATTGCAATATGGATATTACTTCAAATAACAATAGTAATACTTTATACTTATCATGTACAAAACTTATATTGTAACTTTTATAAACGAAACAGTGTTAAAACATTACCATAAAAGTATACCATAAATTATATTCCAACGAAATACACAGAAAACATAAATATACGAAAGTAAGAACGTAGCAATTGCCAATATATTACCAAGCAAAATACACAATTATTCACGCTCGTTTTGTTTTTCTTTAGTAACGTCTTGTAGAAATTTCAATAACAGCATATTCTGTTTATCTTTATTAAATGTGAGCAATATTTGTTTTATATACAAAAACATACCATCCAATGCATCGATTTCAGGTGGCTTTGGAAGGTTTATCGCAGGCATGTCTTTTTTACAAATTGCTTCAGCTATACGACTCATTGAGGCACTTAAATCATCTTTGGTTTTAGCTCGACGTTTAGCAGGGGATTCATCTGAAAAGACAGTGTTTGCATGTGTCTTTAATGCATATGAATTAACAACACATTTAATGATACACTCGGTCGGATCAGCAAATACGTTATATGCTCTATAATAATAGTAATACCTTGATTAAGTTCTTTGTTGTTGTTTGCGCTAGTTTCTTCGACAAGAGTATTGTTGGACTCACGAATTGGAACCGTAAGATTAGAAATGGACCTGTACAATAAGACATGTTTCGAATTAGTCATCATAATATTTATGATATATATATATATATATATATATATATATATATATATATATGTATGTATGTATGTATGCACATGAACATTGATATATACGGTTTGTGTTTTGACACCGAACGTAAGGACATTGTTTCAAAATGTTTCCATGGTTTTTGTTGCGACCTTGCTGATCCACTGGGTTTCTTTTCGTTAGCAACTAGTTTACTATAAGTGTCTTTCAGGGATTTCCACTTCTTTTTCGCCTCTTCAGCACTCAAATGACCTAATACATTTGTTACAATGGGTTGAATAAATTTGTTAATACATACTTTTACACCATTTAATGTAATATTATCGCTTTTATTTGGTAATTCAGGCTTATGTAATATAGGTACCTTTAAGAGCGTTAGAAATTTCTGTCCATAACTCTGCAACTTTGTGTCTGCCACGGAAAGACAAAGGCAGTGTGTAATCGTATATAGGGGGTCTCTTTCTGACTTCTTCGATCAATAATTCGTCTACTATAGTTTTGTTTACTGCTGTTGAGCACAATACTGATGTTTGTGAATCATCATCTGAAGGACAGCAATCATCCACTGATAGATTAGACTTTGCCACTTCATTGCCTATTTGTATTTGTTGTTTTAAATAGGATTGGCCAAGTGACTCTTTATTTATTAATACGATTTGTTCTTTGCCATCACATTACTCTACTCACTCTGCAAATCGCCACAACATACTTATACTCTTCTTGCAAAATCTATATATATATACACATACTATACTTATACTTACAATGTCTTTCAATACATACTGTATACATATATATATATATGTATCTGTATATATGTATATATATATATATATATAGTATATATATATATATATGTATATATATATATATATATATATATATATATATGTATGTATGTATGTATGTATCTATACTAATATATAAAATCCTTACGGGTGGTGTATGTTTGAACGTTAATAACTTGAAAATTATTGGACCGAAATTTTACCACAAGTATATGAAATAGGGGTAGAATTTTCTGGAATGTGCTATAAAGTGTGTATTTTTTCGTTACCGATTTTTCTGGAAACCGATTTTTTTAATTTTTTATTTTTTAAATATTAAAACAATTAAAGAAATCGGTTTCCAGAAAATAGATAACGAAAAACTATACACCCTATAGCACTCCTCGGAAAATTTTACCCCTATTTTATATGGTTTTAATACAAATTTGGTCCAATAGTTTTTAAGTTTTTAAGTTAAAAACGTTCAAACATACATCACCCGAAATGTATGTTTGAACGTTTTTAACTTAAAAACTATTGGACCGAATTTTTGCCACAAATATATGAAATAGGGGTAGAATTTTTCGGAGAGTGCTATAGAGTTTGTAGTATTGACGTAGAACTACGTCTTTTTCTGGAAACCGATTTTTTAAATTCTTTATTTTTTAAATATTAAAGCAATTAAAGAAATCGGTTTCCAGAAAATAGACAACGAAAAATTATACACCCTATAGCACTCTCCGAAAAATTCTACCCTATTTCATATATTTGTGGCAAAAATTCGGTCCAATAGTTTTTAAGTTAAAAACGTTCAAACATACATTTCGGGTGATGTATGTTTGAACGTTTTTAACTTAAAAACTTAAAAACTATTGGACCAAATTTGTATTAAAACCATATAAAATAGGGGTAAAATTTTCCGAGGAGTGCTATAGGGTGTATAGTTTTTCGTTATTTATTTATTAATACGATTTGTTCTTTGCCATCACATATTACTCTCGCCAAACATTCACCTCTTTCTGCAAAATCGCACACATACTATACTTATACTTACAATGTCTTTCAATACATACATATATATATATATATATATATATATATATATATATGTATGTATGTATGTATATATATATATATATATATATATATATATATATATATTTTAACGCGATGAGATATTGAGGAGAGAAAGGTGAATATTGCCATCTATGATATTTCATAGAAAGTACTAGCGATTTTGTAAACTCACTTCAGTTGGCGAATCTAGTTCCCTAGAAAAATTGTATAGCGTAAAGCGCTAGAGGCGCGACGTATCGATATTCAATTCATGTAATTGCCGCGTGAAGAAGAAAGCGCGCGTGCATGCACAAGCTTGCGGCCCGGGCAACCGGCGTTATTCGTTTCTTGTTTGTCAATAAGTGAAGACATTTTTCTGACCTTCTGCCGTGTAATCTGAATTCGTTATTATATTGAATCCGAGTCATTGTAAACGACGAATGTGATACTTTATGTAACTGAATGAGAAGTACGAGAGGATCCAAGGGACTGTAATGAGAAGTACGAGAGGATCTGAGGGACTGTAATTGGCACACGGCAGGATCAGGGCTCGATATCATTCTCAGACGTATGAGAGATCAACGCCATTACTCCGTTTCTTGATGATGACGACACATTCTGGAGAGACCAAGGGAGCGACTATTATGGACATAGTCTGTTCGGATCTTTTCTGGAAGTGCATTCAAATACGGTAGACATCAGAATACAGGTAACTCTTAGATTTCTGAATAAGAATCATTGATCCTCATAAACAGTATCGGTTACGATCATTGATTCCAGAAATCTCGAGAGATCTACCGTTCAGTAAAGGACATAGAAAAGGCTTCAGCACTAAGCGAAGCATTTTATCGACGGGAACGATAATCGTTCTTTCCACTTGAGTACTCAAGATATTTGTTTACGGGTTGCAACCATTTTTTTGACTGTTCATTCTTACTATTTCATTCTGGCCAAGTAAAGTAAATTATGTAAGCTTACGACACGTTTAATTCTATTTTGGGTGATAGTTAATGTCACATATTTCTCGATACATATTCCGAAGTGATTCATTTGTTTAATCAATACGAACGAATGCATAAAATGTTTAAGATAAGATGTATATTGCCTCAATTGTTTTGAACAAGATTCGCCATAAAGTTAACGTTCATTTATTCAGAAATTATATTCAACGGTGTGACACACAATATGTTGATTCATGTGAAATACTTAAAGTCTTCGTTGCGTTTTTCACGAATCGTTGTGAATTAATGTGTTTAATAACGATTATTATTAAACGCATTATTCACTTATAAAAATTTTATATTTAAGATTATTTTGGTTCATTATTAATTATAATATCAGTTTCTTGTCATGTCTAATAGTCTTTTCAGTGATTAATAATTTAAAGATATATTCAAAACTATCATATCATGTAATTCTTTATTTATAATTACCTTGTGAAATATTATGATTTTACGTTCCAAGTTTCAAACGAGATTATACGTTTAACTAATGATTATGTTCTCTTCATTGAACGGACTATTACAATGTGAATTATATATATTATTTTTTGATTCATGGGATTATTGAATTTCGCTATAATGACTTATGAATGTGATTAATTCGTTCTGCTACATGCTCTAAATATATTATATATTTTGTCAACGATTAAAGATCAGTGTTTCCTTCACCGCCATAGCCCACAATCTGAAGAGGTTGTGTACATTTTTTGGTCCTTCGAGCCGGATGCACGGCAATCAGTTAATATAAAGATTTAAAGTGAAAGTAATAAAATACTGGAATACAGTCATATGGTGTGAAGGAAGGCACGAAGTAACATAAAAACAAAACTTTGTGTACAGTGCAGTTTGCAAAATCGTTTTCTTTCCTCGTGAATTTTTCATACGATTATAATCATGAGGATTGAACATATAATTAGTAAGATAGAGCAGCTTTTAGCGCTCAGTAAATCAATAACTGATTCTTATAATAACTTGGTAAGGATTGGCTTGACTAACATCACCAATCAACGTATTCACAATCGGCTGTCAGACCTCAAAGATGATTGGAATCAGTTCTCTCTAATTCATGATGCTGTCTCGGTTTCAATCCCTGAACTTTTAATTGAAGAACAAGTAGAAGTTCATAATCATTCTTATTTTGATGAAAATGTATATAATGCCACTAAAGAGGGTTATCTTGAGGCGCTTGGAAAATTTATTTCCCTGCTTGATTTAGAACAGACTTCGGTGAATGGGTCATCATCTTCACAAACGATCTCTCTTCCTAGTACCAGTACAAATTTCTTTCCACATACAAAGCTACCTCAAATTGTGATTCCTCCATTTAATGGAGAACCAGAAAAATGGCTTCCTTTCAAAGGACTTTTCGTTTCAGTAGTGATTGATAATTCTCATATACCAGATATTGAAAAATTGCAATATTTAAAAACTCTCTTAAAAGGTTCAGCTTTTCAATTGGTACAACATACTGCATTGACGGCGGACAATTTTAAGAAAACTTGGGATTCACTTACAGCCTTTTACGAGAACACTCGGTTACATGTTAACACTACATTACAATCCTTAATGAATCTTAAACGTATGACGAAGGAGTCCGCTAAGGAGATTGAGTTTTTATATTCCAACATAACGCAACTATATCGTACTTTTGAAACTTTGGAGCGTCCAATTAGTACGTGGGACGATTTCTTAGTCTTCATATGTTCACAAAAATTAGATTCAGAAACTGCTAAATTATGGGAATCTAAATTAGGCTCGTCTAAAACTCCTCCTTTGTGGACTCAATTCAATGATTTTTTATTTGAGCGTATGTCGACCTTACAATCATATGAACGGTCTCAAAATGTTAAAATTCTGCAACCAACGAAGCAATCGACAGCGACGGTAAATCATCAAGGAAAGTCGAACTATGATTCTTCCAATCAACAAACCAATTGTGTTATATGCACGGAAGGGCATTTCATGTCATCGTGCCCTCAATACAATCAAAAACCTGTACAACAAAAATTAGCTATTATCAAAAAATACCAACTCTGTTATAATTGCTTAGGTACACATCGTGTTTCATCTTGTCGAATAACTAGACGTTGTCAGAAGTGTGGACGCAAACACCACACTACTATTCATGAAACTAGAGAATCTACATTGAGTGAAAAGGAAAATTCTAGTAGTAATGTAGAATCCCTTTCAAGCTCACCTTAACTTGACCAGGTTTATAATCACGATTAATAGCGAATTTTTGAATTTAGTTAAAAGATTTTGGGAGGTTGAAGAAATTGCAACTTGTAATAAATATTATCTGTTAATGAACAAGATTGCGAAAATCATTTTGTAGCAACGCATTCGAGAGATGCGAACGGGAGATACGTAGTAAAGCTTCCTTTTAAGGAATCAACGGAAAAACTCGGTAATTCTAAATCAAAAGCAATTCGGTTAGCAACGAATTTATTCAATAGAATTCATTAAATCAATTACTTCACTCAGGAGCAAAATTGCAAAGTAACTTGTTTAATGTTCTCATTTGGTTTAGATTGTTCAAGTACGTTTTCTTTGCTGATATCGAAAAAATGTATAGACAAATACGCGTTCATCCTGATGATTGGGATGTACAAAGAATTATTTGGATAGACTATTTAGGTCGACTCATTATTTTCATTTTGCTCACGGTTACCTATGGTTTAAATTGCGCTCCTTTTCTAGCCTTGCGCGCTCTCAAACAGTTAATCATTGATGAGGGAGCTAAATTTCCTTTAGCTATCCCTACCATGGAAAATGGAACATATATTGATGATTTTTTCGGAGGCGAAGATACTCTAGAGAAAGCTTGTAAAGTAGCAGACCAGGTAAATCGGCTCTGCATGGCGGGCGGTTTCACATTGAAAAAGTGGATTAGTAACGATCCTTCCGTTCTTAAATTCATTCCTGAACAGAATCGAATTAGTGCATCAACTGTTCAAATTGATGATTCCTCAATTGTTCATGCTCTCGGATTAGCATGGCATCCATCCACGGATCAATTTAATTTCACTTTACGTTTAGATGAACCGAAGACTATCTCTAAACGAACTATCTTGTCAACTATCTCCAAACTGTTTGATCCGCTTGGATTCATATCTCCTATTACCATTGCTGGTAAAATTCTAATACAAGAATTGTGGTCTAGTGGACTGGGGTGGGATGATTCACTCCCTCCTGTACTCATAGATAAATGGTCAGATTTTATAAAAAGGTTGCAAGATGCTTCAAACTTTACTTTTCCAAGATGGATCGGTTTCAATTCGATTGACTCATTTGAACTCCATGGGTTTTGTGATGCTTCTCAGCAAGCAATAAGTGCAGTAGTATATCTTAGATCTTGTTCTAGCGATGAATCCGTTACCATCACTCTTGTAGCTTCCAAAACAAAGGTCGCACCTTTGAAACGACTTACAATACCAAGACTTGAGCTTTTAGGAGCTGTATTACTCGTTAAATTGGTGAATTCTATCCTTCTTACAATGGGAAAACCTGTACCGATATTCGCATGGATAGATTCTCAAGTAGCTTATACATGGATTACTAATCATCCTTCTCGCTGGAAGGAGTTCGTACATAATAGGGTTTGTTACATACAAGAAACATTGCCACAGTGCAAATGGAGATTGGTGCCAGGAGTAGAAAATCCAGCAGATTTAGCAACTAGAGGAATTACTCCTTCTCAACTTACTGAAAGTTCTATATGGTGGAACGGTCCTGAATGGCTTCCTCAACCCAGGGATGCATGGCCACAGGTTTCTATTTCGCACATTAATGAAAATCTTGAAGAAAAGGATAGTAAAATCTGTACTATTGTAACTACGAAACACACTAAGGTGTGGGATCTTCTTTCCCGATATTCAAATCTTACAAAATTATTAAGAATTACAGCTTTGTGTCGCAAATTTATTGCAAAGTTAAAACATAATAAGAAGTTAGAATTAAGCTCGTGTCTTACTGTTAGTGAACTAGAAACCGAACGGCAATTTTGGGTAAAATCAATTCAACATTGTTCATTTTCTTCGGAAATTAAGATCTTATCGCAAGGACATTCACTGCCTAAGTCAAGTACATTATCATTGCTTACTCCGTATATTGATTCTTATGGATTGCTTCGAGTAGGCGGTCGGTTACAACATTCGTTATTGTCAGACACTGACTGCTAAGCATCTTTTTATTTTGCCAAGGATTCATTTTCACTACTCTGGTTATATCTGATGCGCACATTCTCGTACATTACTTTGAGGAACCCAACTCACTTTATCTTTGATTCGTCAAAATTACTGGATTATGAGAGGCCGCGTCGCGGTAAAGTCATTTATTTTGAAGTGTGTAAAATGTACTAGATATCGTCAATAACGAGCTCAACAGCTCATGGGGCAATTACCTGTTGAAAGAGTTACTCCGTCTCGCTCGTTTCTCCATTCTGGGGTAGATTACGCAGGACCTTTCACAATTAAAACATGGAGAGGACGAAATACTAAAACTTACAAAGGGTATAATTCTCTATTTGTTTGTTTTGCAACTAGGCAATTTTACCTGGAATTGGTTACTGATTACTCTACTGATTCATTCATCGCCGCAGAAAGATTGTTATAACAGATATTAGAAAGCTTTTGGTCTTAATGGTCCAAGGAATATTTACAACGACAACTATTTAATTATAAATAGAATAAAATCAGTCCTTCGATAGCAGAAGTGGTTACTAGGAAAGTGATCAAAACGCATTCAGGACCTGACGGTCATATCAGAGTGGCAACGATTAGGACACAGACTTCTGAGTTTAAGCGACTAATCACTAAGATGTGCCCTCTTTCAGTGAATACCCAGCAACCATAATCATTGTTCGTTAACTTGGGTTAACGAAGGCGGGCGGAATGTTTGAAAACGCGATGAGATATTGAGGAGAGAAAGGTGAATATTGCCATCTATGATATTTCATAGAAAGTACTAGCGATTTGTAAACTCACTTCAGTTGGCGAATCTAGTTCCCTAGAAAAATTGTATAGCGTAAAGCGCTAGAGGCGCGACGTATCGATATTCAATTCATGTAATTGCCGCGTGAAGAAGAAAGCGCGCGTGCATGCACAAGCTTGCGGCCCGGGCAACCGGCGTTATTCGTTTCTTGTTTGTCAATAAGTGAAGACATTTTCTGACCTTCTGCCGTGTAATCTGAATTCGTTATTATATTGAATCCGAGTCATTGTAAACGACGAATGTGATACTTTATGTAACTGAATGAGAAGTACGAGAGGATCCGAGGGACTGTAATGAGAAGTACGAGAGGATCTGAGGGACTGTAATTGGCACACGGCAGGATCAGGGCTCGATATCATTCTCAGACGTATGAGAGATCAACGCCATTACTCCGTTTCTTGATGATGACGACACATTCTGGAGAGACCAAGGGAGCGACTATTATGGACATAGTCTGTTCGGATCTTTTCTGGAAGTGCATTCAAATACGGTAGACATCAGAATACAGGTAACTCTTAGATTTCTGAATAAGAATCATTGATCCTCATAAACAGTATCGGTTACGATCATTGATTCCAGAAATCTCGAGAGATCTACCGTTCAGTAAAGGACATAGAAAAGGCTTCAGCACTAAGCGAAGCATTTTATCGACGGGAACGATAATCGTTTTTTCCACTTGAGTACTCAAGATATTTGTTTACGGGTTGCAACCATTTTTTTGACTGTTCATTCTTACTATTTCATTCTGGCCAAGTAAAGTAAATTATGTAAGCTTACGACACGTTTAATTCTATTTTGGGTGATAGTTAATGTCACATATTTCTCGATACATATTGCGAAGTGATTCATTTGTTTAATCAATACGAACGAATGCATAAAATGTTTAAGATAAGATGTATATTGCCTCAATTGTTTTGAACAAGATTCGCCATAAAGTTAACGTTCATTTATTCAGAAATTATATTCAACGGTGTGACACACAATATGTTGATTCATGTGAAATACTTAAAGTCTTCGTTGCGTTTTTCACGAATCGTTGTGAATTAATGTGTTTAATAACGGTTATTATTTAAACGCATTATTCACTTATAAAAATTTATATATAAGATTATTTTGGTTCATATTAATTATAATATCAGTTTCTTGTCATGTCTAATAGTCTTTTCAGTGATTAAATAATTTAAAGATATATTCAAAACTATCATATCATAGTAATTCTTTATTTATAATTACCTTGTGAAATATTATGATTTTACGTTCCAAGTTTCAAACGGAGATTATACGTTTAACTAATGATTATGTTCTCTTCATTGAACGGACTATTACAATGTGAATTATATATATTATTTCTTGATTCATGGGATTATTGAATTTTGCCATAATGACTTATGAATGTGATTAAATTTGTTCTGCTATATTCTCTAAATATATTATATATTTTGTCAACGATTAAAGATCAGTGTTTCCTTCACCGCCATAGCCCACAATCTGAACGGGTTGTGTACATATTGTGTACATATATATATAAGTACCGGACGTCTGTATGTCTGTCTGTCTGTCTGATTGCGAACTACTTGTTATTTCCCGAGAAATTGGAAAAATTTCGTAACCGGTTTCCAAAAAGATTGGTAACGAATAATTATACACTTTATGGCAATCCCTGGGAAATTCTACTCCTACTTCATATACAATTTTTTGAGATTCGGTCAATTATTTCCGGAAAAATTGGAAAAATTTCGGAACCGGTTGCCAAAAATCAAGAGACACGGTAGTGTCTCGCGCCAAGTACACGCGGAGCGAGACCGACCGTGACTCTTTTACGCGACGCGACGGGTTGCGAGTACTCGAAATGTTGAGATCTCGATAACGAGTGAATGGATCAAGTTCTAAGTAGGCTTGATCGATAGCTTGGGGTCCAATTAGGGGGGGGGGGGGTTTCTCTTATAATATTCCGCTACGTGCCCTACGAGCGGAGATATTGCGACGCAAAGTCCAAATGTGAAAATTTTGTATTAAGATACGTCGTCGTCGTCTACGTCGACAGCTCTCATCTCAATATTATTATGATTATCAGAGAAACGTCACTTTCATTTTTTCGACACTGGCGGCTAGCGGCGTTAGTATCGCAGTGCAGTGCAGTGCAGACAGTACGTTCGTTTAGCGCGCTGTCAGTCAGTTCAACAGTTAACCTATTCATCAGTTAACCTATCTCGAGAGCACTCGAGAGACACGGTAAGTATGGCTGGATTCGGGGAGCGCGCTATTAGCGCTATTTGCTTATTCTAACCTTGTTTTATACCTGATGAGCGATAAAGATAGAATGATGCAATAGCGCTAATAGCGCGCTCCCCGAATGCAGCCTACGAAGTACGCGCGGAGCGAGACCGACCGTGACTCTTTACGCGACGCGACGATTAATTACTGTTATACTTATTTTATTTACTGTTTATTACTACGTTTACGTGAGTGTTTATACATACAGGTTAATAACCTATTTACTGTTTACTACGTTTACGTGAGTGTTTATACATACAGGTTAATAACCTGTTATACAATATTATTTTTTATATTGACGGCAGGGAGCTGATACTGAGATCAAGGAGCCTGTTCACACGAGGCGTTTCTGCCGCGCGATTGCGGCCGCGCGTTAATAACGTTTGCACGAGCCGCACGCGCGTACGCGAAACGGCAGTTACCTACATCGTGTTACCATTGCACCGCTGCCGGAACAGAAGATTCTCTACGCTTGGCAGAAAGTGACGACTGACACGTTCGATCCCGACTTCGTTGATCGCAGAAGAGCTGGACTCGAGGTACGTTTCCGATTTGCAATTATAACAGTATCGTGCGATGAATGTTGTACCCAATTATAACCTCAAATAAAGTTGTGCACGTTGCTAGTAACGCTGTCTGTAAAAATTTGCGTGAAAGATACATATATATATCTTGATATATAATCATATTAACACATTATTTTTAGACGTAGCTGTTGATGAAAGAAAATTAGATGGTGACTTAATTTTGGGAGATATAGGTCAAGGATTGCCGTTTAAAGCTGGTACGTTTGATGGGGCTGTCAACATTTCTGCGCTTCAGTGGTTGTGCTATGCAAGCAAAACTTCGCACAATCCTACAAAACGTTTATATCGTTTCTTCTCAACGTTGTATGCATGCCTGTCAAGAAGCGCAAGAGCAGTGTTACAATTCTATCCAGAGAACGGTGAACAGGTTGAATTAATCACGGCACAAGCCACAAAAGCTGGCTTTTATGGCGGTGTGGTTGTCGATTTTCCGAATAGCGCAAAAGCAAAGAAAATGTTCTTAGTTTTAATGACCAGAGGAGCTGCTCCGCTTCCAAAGGCACTAGGCGTAGAGAACGAAGATAGACAAACCGTCGCTAATTCAAGAAGGTTTGATCCTCTCGTCCGTTATTCTATTATTTTGTATTTGCAATTATTTTAAATATTTCTCTAACTATAATGTTAATATTACGGTAATAATAGACAATATTAATAATAAGAGATCAAAGAATGAGTTCAATATTTTATATTATTATTATTATTCTTTATGTTTGGCGCACCGCCGTGTATCATAGTGTAAATAGTAGTTAATGATAGGATTGATTTCGTGTTGTCGTTTCACATTGTTAATTGTACGGTTCTTGTATTGATCAGTTATACCGGGTTGAATTATCGCGCCTATTAGCGAAACGTCGGTAGATCGCGATTAGTACACTTGTCGATATTCGCGCGACTCACCCGACTCGTGCTGCCCGCCCACGGGTGGCATCCCCAATTATGAGAAGAATTCGGTACTCGCTCGCGCCGTACTTCGCAGGTGCGCGAGCCGAGAGAACGGAAGGGAGGGACTCATCAGTCGAACGTCGTGAAGTTCACACGTTACGGTTTCGCATGTGCAAACTTGGAGTGCTCGGTCGCCCATCGCAGACCACGAAGGCCTCATCGCTTGATATCCTGCCTATCTATGACTGCTTGATATCCTGCCTATCTGTGACTGCTTGCTATCCTGCCTATCTGTGCCTGCTTGATATACCTGCCGGTCCGTGCCTGCTTGCTATACCGGACTGTTGCATGCTTTCGCCTTGCACGCCAGAGATCTCGCCAACGGGAGGACGACGTCGACACCCAGGAGGCGCCGGGCAACGACACGGTGAGTCGCCTCGCATTTTTTGATATTCGTTTGCTTGCTTCGCTTTATTCACTTTCGCGAGGGCACGGGCCCTCTGGTCCTTCGAGAAAATTTGTCGACCAATCGCAAATCCGGGGAGCGCCTCATACCCCCCCGTGCACTTTATGTAAACATAAATTGTGAAATACTCTGTTGTACTCCAGTAGGTAATACTTTTTCTAATTCTTCATGATCCAATTACTGGTATTTTACGTTATTGTTGATATCTCCATCCATATGTTTGGCTAAGAAATAAAATATTTTAGCACCATAACTTCCTTGCTCGCAAAGCTTCTTGGGATATTTGTATTTGTAGAATCCGATAGGTGCATTTCCATAAAACTATATACTTTTATTGTTGCACCACATGTATCTTGTAATACTCTCTCCGCAGTCTGTAAAAGAATTGATAAAGAACATTTTCAAATCATTTTTTTGTCCCCATTAAGATATTCACATGCAAAATTAGTTGTAGAGAGAAATTGTAATATATTTATTCGGCTAAAATTGTTATTTTAATTCTTACTTGTTTCTTTATGTTTGAAATGTATATTTATGCAATATATATAAAACTTTGTTTATTTTTTAGGGCAGTAGAACAAATATTGGCGTGATTGTAACATCATTAATTTTTGCAGAAAATTATACGTAGATTTAACAGTCTGTTAAATATAAATATGACAATGTATTTATGCAAAAAATCTTTACATTTTTAAACTCTACGTATAATGTATTCCAATTTTTATCATGTGCGGCGGAATGATTCCTTTATGAAATTACCATAGATAAACCTTTACAAAATATGACAAAAAATGTTAATAGAGAATTAGGCAGACTAAGCACTCTAAGCAGGCCCATTGGTACACATGAACTTGGAACGTACTTATGACATGTCACGGCGCAGGATACGAATAAGTACGACCGTGAATGAAGGAAATTATATAATTTTATTAATAATTGTAATACAATAAATAAAAGTTGAAATATATATAATGTCCGTTGATTATACATTGTCCCCATGTTTCGCATGGATTCACAAGAAGAAATTTTCTGCTTCGACGCGTGTAAATTAAAATAAAAATAAAAGTAAAGGAAAAACAAAACGTTTGCAGCCTTTTTTCATCACGAACGTTGTGTGTGTGTGTGTGTGTGTGTGTGTGTGTGTGTGTGTGTGTGTGCGCGCGCGCGTGTATCAATCAAACATTTTACCACATATTAAATGTTTGATTGACAGTGCTACCACCACGTCCACCGTCGTAGAATCCTCCAAAATTTGAAAATATGATCTTATCTTTATGTTAAGTATACCCAAGTTAGTACTTTATAGTACCCAAATTTTGGATCTGATTATACAGGGTGGACCATTTTAATCCATCCAGTCGAATATCTCGAGAACCAAGCCCGGGAGAGAAAAATATTTCAGACAAAAGTTATTTGGTTTCGAGGGGGCCATAAGATGGTGTCATTGGTTTAACCATGGATGGTCGTTTAAACCTCATGTAAACGACACCTTTAATTTCTTAAATGGAAACCCCTATTTTTCAATGCATATTCTTGTAGCTAATCTCAAAAGCTTTTCAAAATTAAGAACTTTTGGAACTATAAGGCTTGAAAGTTCTAGTATTTTGACATAAAGTACAAAATATCTTGTAAAACATTAAGTTTTCGGTACTTTTATGCACAGAATAATGAGACGAATCGGTATGAAAAAAAGACATAGTTGCTTTTAAGAAAAAGTATGCAGATGCGTGTTGAAAATTACATATTTTTTCTTAAAGGAACTATGCCTTTTTTTTATTTCACGAATAGCATATATACTTGCAGGAGGATAAAATAAGGTACCTGTTAAAGTTTGAGCCCTTAATATTAATTAATATTAACAGGTCGCTTATCGCGATTTTGTTATTTTTCATTTAATAAGATAGAAAAAATTTTATAACTATCTAACAAACAGTAATACAGCATTGCTTCACATAGATTTTTGTAGTAAATTTATCGCTTTACAAAAAAGATCTCTTATCATTTTTTCATAAATTCAACCGTTCAAAAGATATTCAAAGTTTGATAAATTTTATAATATCGACTATCAAAAATTATGAAATAATCAATACATATTTTTGTAGAAAATTTAACGATCTACAAAAAAGGTCTTATATATTTTTTATAAATATAATCATTTAGACGATATTAAGGTTTAAAGTTCAGTGTATAAAAATTATTCTTTTTTTTCATATTATAACAAAATTCTGAGTTTTATTTATTTAATATGAAAAAAAAAGAATAATTTTTATACACTTTGAACTTTAAACCTTAATATCGTCTAAATGGTTTTATTTATGAAAAAAATCTAAGACTTTTTTTATAGATTGTTAAATTTTCTACAAAAATATGTATTGATTATTTCATAATTGTTGAAACAACTAATATTTAGTTAACTAACTAAAATGTTTAGTTGAACGTATCGAACTAAATATTTCTTGGGATTAACAACTTTTTTTCTCAGTGTATTTTTCGAGATACAAAGATTACGTCTACCACTTGTTACTTACGTTTTTTCGAGGTATAATATTACCACTGCTTTTCTTCGATTAGAATAAAAGATTGAATCATGAAGAATTACACAGAAGTAACAGTACAAAATACAAATATTTTATTAAAATGTTTAAACCCAACAAGGGAATACAAGGTATTTAAATACAAAGTTTATATATGTATTTTAAAAGATTTAATCGCATCGCAAAGAATTACAGAGGTAACAGTACAAAAAATAAAAATATTTTATTAAAATACATAAATTTTTCTTGTTAAAAAACTTGGCGCTTGTCAGACAGACAGACAGACAGACAGAAGACGGTACTTATATTATCTGGTATAAGCGTTATTTCAAATGCGAGATTGTAATAATCAAACGTTTTTAATAATCAAATATTTTCAACAAGAAAAGTTTATTACTTTCGACTAATTATTATCATTGGCGGAACAAACAATCGATTTCTATTATCAAACATTTTCAAACTGCAAACGAGGGACAAGCAATATCATCCACAGCATGTAGAATACTACGATCTTTTCTAGCAGCACTAGCGTATAATTTATGCGCCGACATTACGAATTTTTTTTACAGCAACACATAAAATGTTGAACAGTTTTCTCGAACGGTTGTAACAACGTCAGTATGTTCTTGCATTATTAATTCGTTAAGGTATTGCTCACATTCTCATTCTAAAATAATAATCCTATTAAAAAATGTTTATTCTTCTTTAATCTTTAGAGGGCGGGAAAACAATTTTTTTTTACTATTTTTCCCTTATTCAACACACCAAATTTTGCCTGAAAACATCAAATAGTTTGTGTTATTTGGGTGGTCGATATTTCGACCACCCCCGCCCTCTAAAGGTTAAAGAAAATACTGTCTCAAATGTTCTTCTTTCAAAAAATTTTGACAGACTTGGAAGAAAGAGTTTATATATAGACACAGAAACTTATCTTAACTTTTAAAATATATTTTAAATCTTTTTAATGCATTTAATGCGCGTGTAAGTATGAAAATGCAATTTGTCTTTCTAAATATGATAAATATTATTTTTTAGAAGCTTAATGTTGATAATAATCAACGGCAAGACGTTTGTGTGTGATAAAAAATTTACAACATAAAAATACAAAAATATACAGGGTGTATCATTTTAAGTGATTCAGCTGAATATCTTTTAAAGTAAAAGAGATTGGAAAGATTTTTTCAGACAATAGTTTTATGGTTCCAAGAGAGGCAAAAGTTGGCCACAATAGTTTAATTGTAGGTGGCGCCACTTTCTAGACTTCTGCATGGCGGCTATTTTTTCAATTGGCAGTCGATTTTTTGCTCCATTGAATGTCGTAGCTGGCATTGAGACGAATACAATGGTTTTTTATTTTTTGAAATAGGATCATTTTTCACTAAGTTACAGTATTCCAAAGTTTACAATTTAAGTAAAAAGCTTCCACCCCCATGCAGTGTACGTATTTTGTAACTCCAAACCGCCCTCTACCCCCCCCTCTCTCTCTCTTTCTCTCTCTCTCTCTCTCTCTCTCTCTCTCTCTCTCTCTCTCTCTCTCTGTGTGCATGCTGTGCGCACGCGCGTGTGCGTGCGTGCGTGTGTACGTGTGTGTGTGTGTGTGTGTGTGTGTGTGTGTGTGTGTGTGTGTGTGTGTGTGTGTGTGTGTGTGTGTGTGTGTGTGTGTTGTTCCTATCCGTTGTCTGGACTGATTCTGTTTGATGGTCAACCAGCTCCAGACCGCTTGACACACATTTTTCCGTGCTTAGAATTACCCAGGATGAACGACGTGGACGTGACGGGGCTTTCATCCCTATGAGATGCTTTATTTACATGAGTCCCCTTGCCTCTCACGATTCGGGGTGCTTGATTTACGTGAGTCCCCTGCCACTGTGAAGTTGGCACCTCATTTTCAACAATCGGAATTTTTATTAAGAGTTCCATTTGCACCCACAATAGTTTTACAGTTCCTGATAGATTTCAGAAATAATTCCATCGATTTAGATAAAAATATAACGATTGAAAAAAATGAGGTGCTAACTTTCCGTGACACCTCAAGTTTCGAAAATATTGATTTTTATTACGGAATTCTATAGTTATCAAAGAGTTCTATAGTTCCTGATAGGTTTTAGCGATAGTTTTGGTCTTCAAGTATTTTTAAATAAATTTTTTATCTGACCGCTAGATCCTCAAGTTTCAAAAAAATTGATTTTTATCATGGAATTCTATAGTTCTCGAAGAGTTCTACAGTTCCTGATAGATTTTGGCAACAGTTCCGGCCTCTAAATATTTTTTTAACAATTTTTTACTGTGACCGCTGGCACCGCACACAAGAGTAAAGTCATGCGGTGCTCGCAGTTCCGGTTGACTTTTTAATAGTTCTCGCATAGTTCTAACAGTTGTTATAGGTTTTATCAACAGTTCCGACCTCGAAATATTTTTTAACAATTTTTTATAGCGAATTCGGTTGGGCACACCAGTGCGCACTCAGTGCACATTAAAGCCGTTGTACACGAATCAACGTATATAAAATGTATGTTTAATATAAACGGGTTAAGTCACGAAATCCTCAATTATCTTTATTGTACTATTTGGTAAAATATGTATTGGGCATTTATCAGTCAAAATATTTGCTTTACTTTAAATATTAGAAATTAAATCAGTGTACGACGGCTTTAATGTGCACTGAGTGCGCACTAGTGCGTCCAATCAAATTCGCTATTACTGTTACCGCTGGCACCGCACACAAGAGTAAAGTCATGAATCGCAGGCAGTTTCGATCGAGTTTTTGACCGTTCTCGATGATAGTTCTCGCATAGTTCCAACAATTTTTATATATTTTAGCAACAGTTCCGGCCTCTAAATATTTTTTTAACAATTATTTACTGTGACCGCTGGCACCGCACATAAGAATAAAGTCATAAATTGCAGACAGCTCCGATTGACTTTTTGACAGTTCTCGATAGTTTTCGCATAATTCCAACAGTTTATATAGGTTTTAGCAAAAGGCTTTGAAATATTTTTTTAACAATTTTTTAATCTCACTGTTGACACCGCACCCAAGAGTAAACACGGAGGTGCAGGCAGTTCTGGGCGACTTTTCGGAATTTTCGTACAGTTCTGCGACAGTTCTGAAGACTCCGGTAGGCCGGAGTGAAATCCGACTGAAATCCACGAAATCCTTGAAATCCTGCTGAAATCTTTAAAATTTGACTGAAATCTTTGACATCTGGTTGAAATCCTCTGAAATCCGACTGAAATCCTCTGAAATTCAATTGAAATCATTGAAATCCGACTGAAATCCGAGTAAAGTTCTATGAAATCCTTCACAAATTTTTTTTGTTATCCTGCGAAATCTTTTTGGACTCGGTGGGTAAAACGTTTGTTTTGCGCGCCTTGCAAGACGCTGCAAGACTGTTGTGCCGCTAACGCGCTTTGCTGACACAGAAACGAACGTTCACTACGTTCAGCGCAAGCGGCACCCGGCTTTCGGCAGCGTAGCGAGCGTGGGACGTTGTGAGCAGTTGTGAGTTGTGTGAGCCGAAGCGTTTAGTAGTTTGACTTGAGATCGTTCATGGTGAGTAATTTTTAGAACAATGGACGCAGTGATACAGAATACCACTATCTCGACCACTATCGTATCAAAAGTTTTGCTATTTTAACATGTTTATATTTGTTCTTGTATTTTAGATTTCTCAGTACGTCTATTCTCTGAGTTGGACTGAGGCGAGACGGTCGGTCAAAAAAAGACGCCCAAAGATCAGATTTGAACGGATCAGATTGAACCTCCGATCGAAATCAATGTGACGAGAGAGATTGCGCTATTAACCGTAGAAAAAGTATACATCAATCAAGTCAGCACTTGATTAACAAAGAGGTTAGTTACACTTTGTTTTCCATATTTCGTTAAGTTATGTACTACCGCACTACAACTTGCCTGTTTTATCCTATTTTAATGAGATATTAGTTATAATTTGCTTATTATTTGTCCAGATAATCGTTTAACATATTTAATTAATATTCACATTGGCTAAAAAAAAAACAAAGCTTTGGTTTTATTTACATCGTTATTTTAATTATATAATAGAAAACTGCTTCGAAAATGCTATCAGAGTTGTTCAGACTCTATTTAAGACTCTACCTCCAAACGTAAGGAGATGGAAAAAATTGTGTTTGGATTTTAATTTTGTCTTCTTTTTCTTATTTACAGCTGTTTACAATAAACAAAAAGCACAAGATGGCTGAGAATATAATTGTAGAGAAGAGCTTGGAACAACACAGGGTTCAGAATGAAAGTGAAAACCAGCAAAAGAAGCTGATCGAGCAAAGGAACCATCAGGGGAAAGTAGAAGAGATGGAGAAGAATGGCAAGGACTTTTGGGAAGTCATAGAAGAGGAAATAGGTGTAATATTACCTATGTACTTGAAGAATCTATTAAATATGACAGGGTTTAACAATGATCATTCTATGAAAGGCTTTGAAGCTTCTGAACATTTGCCAGAACTTGAAACTTTTGCACGCAATGTTATATCAGAATATGCCAATTCAGTTTGTCCTCCTGAAAGTAAAGAAAGCTACCTTGGTATGTTTGCTAAATGCCCAAAATTGTTTACAATAACAAGTGGCCATAAAATTATGGCGACTTTTCAGCGAGTAAGTGATTTCTGCAAGAAAAGAATCGATCAGCAGGAAATGTTATTAAGAAGTAAGAATAAGGGATCTAAATTACAGTCATCACATCAATTGCTTGTTGTGCCTGTATTTCCTGCAACCACAGCCCATCAATGTGAAAGAGATAAGTTAGCAGCTTCCATTTTGTCATCAATCCATCAATTAAAGAATCTTGTTGAAAGTGATCAGTCTATTTTAGAAAAACCAGTTTTCATCATTGCACATAAGAATGAAAGGCCTTCCAGTGCTTCAATTAATTGTCCTGTATGTAGTGTTGGAAACTGTGCAACTAAAAAGCATTCAAATGTAACTGTATATTTTAATCAGGGACGGTGACTCTTGTCTAATTATCGTCGGCATTGCTCACGCCTTCATTCGGTCAAAAATGTTAAAACTGCTCTACAGATTACCATCAAAAGTATGCTTGAAAGAGGTCCAGTTGCAGGCACTTCAAATGCAGAAATGTCTCACAGCCCAGTTTCACACACACACACACACACACACACACACACACACACACACACACACACACACACACACACACACACACACACACACACACACACACACACACACACACACACACACACACACACACACACACACACACACGCACGCACACACACACACACGCACGCACGCACGCACGCACGCACGCACACGCACACACGCACACACGCACACACGCACACACCCACACACACACACACACACACACACACACACACACAAATTCAGGATCTTCATCTACAGTTCCTCAAGATGGTGAATTTGATGATGATGATGATGTTGTAAATCCCAAAAGAAGAAGGCAACATAATTATAATCTCCTTTCTGATGATGAAAATAAAAATTTTGTTTCTCCGGGGGCATCCAAGGAGCAGGACACCTCCGTGCAAAGTCAATGAAGTCATCTCAGCTCCAACCTTGTTCAAATAAGTGGAAATTAGAACAGTATTTCCGTGCTGCCAAAAATAAGCGGTCTCTAGAGAGGGTATCGCAGAATTATCCTTTCATCACATCATTTTTTCTTTGCTTAAATAATAACCACGAGAAGCTGTTGACAGAAAATTCAGAACTTTGAAAAACTTTATTGAATTTATCAGAACAGTTGGTAGAGCAAAAGCAAACAGACTACCTATCTAACATACCATCAAAAATTCTTAGTGCTCTCGTTAGAACAGCAGCGGAAAATGCAAGAAGAAGTGTCCATGGGTTTAGGTACAAAGAAGAAATTGTTCCCAAGTTTGCTAGTTTTGTATTCCTTGTAGGCGGTAGATGGCTGTATGAAGTTTTGCAGAAAAACCTCGGGCTTCCTTCAATTTCAACTTTGAGCAAGGTCACTAATTCCGCCACTCAGCCTTCTATAACGAAGGGGAATTTCGTTTCAAGGAACTGAAAAGGCATCTTGAAGATGGCGGTTACCCACCGGCAGTAATGATCAGCGAAGATGGAACTTGAATTCTAAGCAGAATTAGATATGATGTGTCATCCAACACGATTGTTGGTTTTGTTCGCTCCCACCTCTTCCACAGGACTTCCAATTACGTTCCACTACAAAGCTACATTTAGCAATGTTATTCAAGATTATTTTAATTCATGTTCCAAATCGAACTACGCTTATGTTATCATGGCCCAACCTCTCTTTTCAACAGCTCCTGCATTTTGTTTTGTGTATTTGGAACAAACAACAGATTTAAGTCAGATGTGGTTTTGAAACGGTGGAAGTGGATGAAGGAAGAGGCCTCTGTTCTTGGAATTAACATTCTTGGATTCTCCTCAGACGCTGATACACGACTGTTGAGTGCAATGAGGTCAAATGGCTTCCCAGTGACTGTTGACAATTCGCTTGTGTGGTATGATTGGTTTGTTCAAGATATTGACCAAAAGACGTCCTATATTCAAGACACCGTGCACATTATAATCAAGCTGAAAACAAGATTTCTAAAACCTTCAATAGTTTTGCCCATGGGTAGCCATGTTGTTTCTCCAACGCATTTGAGAATACTCATGCAGGAGGAATCCAAGCTAGAGCACGGTTTGGTTAAGTCTTATTTGAAAGCTGATGACAAGATGAATTTCAATGCTGCAGAGAAAATTATGTCAGTAAGGGTGCTATTATCCAATATACCTGGCGCTGCAGCTACGAAGATGTACCTAAAAGTTATGAGAAACATTTCTGATGCATATCTCCTAAAAAAACCTTACTCCTTCTGAACGTATAAGTGCCATTTGGAAAAGTATTTTTTCTCCGCATCTGGAAGCAATGGCTTCAAGAAAATGGTTACAGCACAAGTAAAAATTTCTTGACTACGTATACCTATCTATGTATAAAACTTAATGCACATGCACTTGTAGCTGTAATCCGAAGACTGCAAAAAGAAGGGAGACCAGAGCTTTTCCTACCATGGATCTTCAGTTCCCAACCATGTAAAGGATTCTTCCGTGCTATGAGGTCTTTTACAACTGTTTTTAACACAGTTGTTAACTTTGATATGCTTGATCTCTTGTACAAAATCAGGAGAATCCAACTTAAGTTACACCTTATGCAAGAGCTGTCCTCTGATGCTGTTTTTCCAAGAAACAAACCAAATCCCTCAACTTTGCCAATATGTGAACTCTTTTGTGATAAAGATATAATTAAGTCAATTCAGGAGGCCAGAGCATTTGCTATTTCTGAAGCTAGAACTCTAGGCATGAAACCAAAAATAAGTCAAAAAGTTTCTCCTCCTGTGCCTCTTCATCTCTACCATTTAAAACCTAAAGTCACTCAGGACGAGCCTATTTTGGATCTTACTGTGCCAGCAAGTGAAGAAGCAGACACTGAAGAAGACATATTGCTGGCAGATATTTCTGCTAGACAAGAAGCACAGTTGAATCTTCAAAGTCCATTTGTAAATTATGTCGACAATACAGGAAAAGAGATTGTTCTTCGCAAAACAACGCTTTGTTGGCTCCTAAGTAATGGTCACTCTAGGCTTAGTTCTGATTGTGTTCACAGGGTGAAGCAAAAAGAGGACAATTTTAATCCTGAAGGCCATGTAGAGACAATCAATAACGTATGTCACTGTGAGAATGTTCATCTGGGTGATTGATGTGCCTTTAACGATCCCGACAATAATTGTGAACTTTTAATTGGACGGGTCTTAAGTTTTTTTTACTTAACAGGAACAGGGAAAGCTACAAACTACTCAGCTACCTTTGCACCGACAAAGGATCCTTTAAATAATGCTAAGGGTATAGGATGTTTGTGTACATGGTTTGAAATATCTGTAAGTGGTGTTCTTATTCCGTCCAGAAAACAACATTCCTTCTTTAATTTGTCAAATTATATTTGTTCTTTGCCTTGCCCTTGCTCTGTAGGCGGTAGTTTGAGGCTTAATGGTGATATTATAAGTAAGATTGATGAGCTTTTAGCAGCTGCCTCTAATTCTTAGTCATTGATTCCTAGTTTACTCATGTCACCAATTTCAAAGTATTTATCAGAGATAATTAGTAAGTAAGTTTTTACTTAGTTGTTCTGCTGCATTTGTTTGACGTTAGTTAATTGCAGTGTGATTTTGTCTTTATGGTAAATTGACATTTATTACCATGAAATAGCTAGTTTACCATGTGTTATATATCAAAGATGTTCACTATTTCAGTTTTCAATAGATGTTTGAAGACTAAGTTTTTATTTGATTTTAACTACTTGTGATATATTTTATTCAGATGTTTAAAGACTAAAAGTATCTCTATGTTTGATTTTGCTGTTCTGCTGCTTTTGTTAAACATAAGTTTAATTGCAGCGTGTTTCAGAAGTCTATGTAAATTAACACTCGTTACAATATGTAGCCAGTTCATTAATGTATAATTTACGTATCAAAGATGTTTAGTATTTAAGTTTTTCAGTAGATGTTTAAAGATTGCAAGTTTCTATTTGATTTTAACTACGTATACTATATTTTATTCAGATGATGTTTAAAGACTGAAAATGTCTCTATGTTTAGTTTTATTGTTCTGCTGTTGTAGTTTGACATAAGTTTAATTGCAGCGTGTTTCATAAGTCTATGTAGTAAATTAATAATTGTTACTACTTGTAGCCAGTTTCCTAATATATAAGTTACTTTAGAAATAAAAATTAAATTTTCAAAGCTTTAAAAGTTACCTTTATTGCCCAACTTTTTTTTTGCATTACAAAGTAATGGCTAGAGCTGTTTATTGAGTTTCTTGAGTTATCTGTTGTAGTTTTTCTACCACGAAAAATAGAAAAAACTGCAGCAGATAACTCAAGAAACTCAATGAACAGCTCCAGCCGTTACTTTAGACTAAATGTCTAAAAATCCCTAGAATCCTAGAATGAACAATGTTGCGCCAGAAGATTTTCAAAGTCTCAAACTAGTATAATGTTGAGAATAGCAGCGTTAATGATTTCATCAAATAGTGATAAGATACACGTGCTTATCTTGCTAAAAAAATATTTATTTACTTCTAAATAATTCTACATTCAGTTCTAATAAGATCACTTGATTTGAAAAACTTCTTGTACATTGAATCAAATAGGAAAGCATGGAATCAAGAAATTGGAAAATTGGACAGCAAGTTGTGATGCAAATGCAATTTAGTCTGGCCCTCGGTCTGGCCTTCTATAACTCGCGCAACTACAGATTTTGAAAGGCACAGAAATTCGAATCTAACCCAGTCAGGAACAGCAGAATAGGTTTGAATTTTCATCCATCAACAAGAAAGAATAGGGTTTTCAAAAAAAGAAAAAATTAACACGCAAATACAATTAAACGCATGAAAATTAAACGCTGATTTGTTTCAAATAAAAATAAACTTAATGTAAAACGTTTGAAATCCTTTGAAATCCTCTGAAATTCTCTTGAACTCCACTGAAATCTACTTTAATTCTTTTGAAATCTACTTGAATTCTTCTGAAATCCACTTGAAATCTGATGAACTCCTTGAAATCCATTGAAATCCGCTGAAATTCGATGAAACCCGCTGAAATTCTTTCCCTCTGAAATCCGGTGTACAAATTTTTTTTCTAGTTGTGAACCCCTCGGACAGACCGAATATACCGCACACGAAACACGGAATCGTAATCTTTAACGCGTGACTTCGGCGTACAATTCAAAGCAATTCTCACTTTTCTCTCTTTATGCGACTCGGAAGCGAATGCGAAGCCGCGCGCGGAGGACCGGAGCTTTATCGGCTCGCACTCCGACCCCCCGCTCGAGCTCCGAAAATTGAGCTGGGCCAATCGGCTATCGACACCCCGAGACGTACGTAATTAGACAATTTCAAACTGTTCAGCCGTCCTCGGGGCCGATAACCGATCAGCTGTTTTCGTATACGTCTCTCTTCTTGTCTCGGATGTTTACCTCTCGCTCAGAGGTTCCCGAGACAAAGGAAGAGAATCGGTACACGCGGAAAACGCGTGACACTGTTTCTGGTCTCTCGAAATCTCTCGGAAACACAGCGACTATTCTCTGAACGCGAATATATTTAGCTTTGCCATTTAAGAATCTTCGAAATAATCCGAGTGCGTCTCGAGATACATTATGCTAATTCCGAAAGCCTTTCGATTTCGAACATTAATAAACATTAAATAAATATTATTTTTACAATGACTTGTACAATGTATAATTAATGAAAATTAAATATAAAAAAAAAACATTTAAAAAACATTGTCTGCTGCTTGGGAATAGGATGTAAAGTGTAAAAAGTGTGAAAAGTGTAAGAATCATGTCCGTATCGGGGAAACTCGTTATTAATGGGAAAAATATGATAAAGGAAACTACTAAATATTCTTTGAATCTCATTTTAGGGACTTTATGATAAATAATTTGGTTCTGAACTTGTTTTAGCTGCATATAATAAAAGGATTATGTATATGATAAAAATTGTGAATAAAATCAATATGAATGTAATTATGGTGATGTAAAATCTGTCTGAAGGCATCTTAATTAATTTTATCTTTACTTTAGGCTTTTGGGAATGGATATTGTAATGTAGGTAAGTGATGTATTTAATTCTGTTTTGTGTGTATATAAAATGTAAATCTTGTCTCTTTATTATAAATGTTATGTCTTGTACTTTCAAGTGTGACAAAGTGTCATGTAGGTGTATAAATCTCTTATAATATAACTTAATTCTACCGCGTTGGCTCGCTGCCCTATATCTATAAAATGATAAAGGATTACACTTCGTGTGCTTGAATGCTACGTTAACTTATAATAAATAAACAAACGTAAAATGACTCGACTTTTTAAAATAAACGCTTGAAGCTAATAAAATATAAAATAGAAAACGCTCTTAATTCCAATTCACGCATATACATTAAATAAAGGAAAATATATCTTTTTACACCTGCGGGTGTACCTCCTCTGCACCTTGACCCTGATAACAGACGTCTTCTGAGTGCAGCTCCTGCTGCACCACCTCCTCTGCTGCAAATATCTGACTTCCAGGCGATGTGCTTTCCACGAGCTGTCTAACGCCCGTTGCCATCAACCTCTGGACCTCCTCGTCTGCTATTTTCTCGTACAGTTCGGACTCGGTAATGCCCTCGTCTGTTATCGGGCCTCCCTGAGTCTCCGTCGACTGCGTCTCCGTCTCCTGGTGCACCGCTCTCGGTTGCACCCTTTGCACATTTGCCTCCTTTTGCACCTTGCTGGCCTTTGCGGTGTTCTGGGACATTTCAGGCATCCCTCCGGTAGAGTCCCGGCTCTCTTGTGGTGTGTATGATGTGTGGGAGGGAAGAGGAAACATGGGAACACATATGAAGAGTGTACGAGATGGGAGAAGTGGGATAGAGAGGGGTGGCAGGAAGTGGTGGGGACCCTGGTAAAAATTACCGTTAGAAACGGATAGAACGTGCATTCTATCCGTTTCTGACTGCTTTACTATGCGTTTCTTTCCCTGCAATTACGGATAGAAACAGATGAAAAGTGTTGCAGATTCTATAAGACTGTGTACGCAAAGACGGTGGGGAAAGGCTAACTGCATCTAACTGATTCCTAACGGAACGGAACTTATCCGATTCTATGCGCAAACGTAATTACGAATCCTATCCGTTTCTATACGCAACCAGTTTTGAATGTCTATCCGCATCTGATTGCGGAACCTGACAGAATATCTATCTGCATTTATACGGAACGGAACTTATCCGAATCTATACGCAAACGTAATTACGAATCCTATCCGTTTCTATACGCAACCAGTTTTGAATGTCTATCCGCATCTGATTGCAAAACCAGGTAGGATATCTATCTGCATTTGCATGCAATTATGATTTGCCCGCTCTATCTGTTTCTAACTGCAAATGCATTTTATTCATTTCTTATTACTGCAAATACATGTACATTGTGGGAGGTTTGTAGTTATCAGGTAGATTCTACCTTTAAACGCCAGGAGAAGGGATTCCTCCAGTTACGACACTGTAATTTTTCTGGTTGTCGCCTGACAGAACGCCTGCTTATATATTATGGCTGGTTGTATTTTAAATGTGAGAAACGATTTCCATCATGCGCCGCCTAGCGGCGTCGTCGCGAATCGTCGTTCATCTGCATCTGTACGCAATGTCGACCTATAGGAATTTGTTTGCAACTACGGATACGAATCCTGTATGTTTCTATCCGCAGTCTGTACGCATCAGATGCTGACGATATCTATCCGTAATTATGGATACCGCATCCATCTGCATCTGTACGCAATGTCGACCTATAGGAATTTGTCTGCAACTACGGATACGAGTCCTGTATGTTTCTGTCCGCATTCTGTACGCATCAGATGCTGACGGTATCTATCCGTAATTACGGATACCGCATCCATCTGCATCTGTACGCAATGTCGACCTATAGGAATTTGTCTTGTTGCGGTTAAATACACATAGATGTTCTTATATAAAACTTTCTATACTTATATGTAGGGGAGGTAAAAAGATGAATTTAGAAATTTTTTGTTGCTGCTCAAAAACGGTTTTAAGGGGTTAAACCACCTCTTATATGTAGAGCGGCTTTTTGCTTTTCTCGATATATTTTGAAAAGTACTCGGGATATAAATAAATATTTCAAATAAAAGTTTTATGGTAAAAACATCTCTATTTTTAACCACATTAATAAAATTAAAAAAAAACATTTTTTTTCTAATTTTTAATCAAAATTTTGTTTAAAAAATTATTTTTAAAAAATATTGTTAATGTTGTTTAATAGAGGAGATTTTATTATAAAACTTTTATGAAAAACATTTTTTGATGTCTCAAATATTTTTTTAGATATATCGAGAAAAGTAAAAGCCGCTCTACATATGAGTGGTGGTTTCACCCCTTAAAACCGTTTTTGGGCAGCAACAAAAAATTTCTAAATTCATCTTTTTACCCCTCCTACATGTGTGGGAAGTTTCATTAAAATCAGAATTTTTGAGTTCGCGAAGTTTCCTTGTAAGTTGATTTACGTTTAACCTGCGATGTGATTTTAAGTTACCTGTCATATTAACTTTAAGAATAAAGTTTAAATTTTAATTAAAAAATTTTGTGTAATATATTTATGTCTTTATTTTGTCTCATATTCAATGTAATTTAGTTTTAATTTGATTTTAGTCTTGCATTTATTATTGTAGAGGGAATTATTTACTTTGACATCAAACAGACATCAAAAGGACAGTTATAATCACAATCAAGGTATGGAACGTTTTACAGTCATAATGCCATCATTTTGATCACTCTTTTTGACATCATACCCCTCATCAATTTGATGATAATTTGACATAGGTAGGTCATTTTGACTAGGTTGTTTTCACTGGGAAGTTTATGAAAATTATTAATTTTTTGTTCAATAATTGTTTTCATGTGCTGCACTATATTATACAAAAATATTATACAAAACTGTCACTAACTTTAATAAAGTATTAAAACAGAAACTATTTGTTGTATGTTTCCTCTATATAAAAGACACATGGCAATCAATCCAGAATCATGTAACAAACAACCCAAGGTATGGGATAAGTTGTCACATTTACATGATTTTGCTTAGAATTAAATAACTTTTTTGTATATAAATATATATAAATCTAGTATTTTTTTCTTACACCTAAAAGATGTAGCTACATTATAAAGTAGTATACGATATTATAAAATATTGCAAACATTTATTTTAAAAGTATTTGAAAAGTGTGACAACCCGCCCCGGTCTTCCTTATTTAGATACATTGTCTAAATTCTAGAATTATAGTATAAATTAGAAATATATTTTCCTCCTATATTTATAGAAAGAGATCTAGAAATTTTAAAATCAACTCTGTTTCTAAAGATATGAATTTAGTAATTTCGATTCATATTAATCTTTTACTATCTCTTAGAGAGAGAAAAAACTCTCTCTCTGAAAAAAAAAAACACATTAATCACCATTTATCATCGAGTGAGAAACTAAATATGTATCGTGTAATTTGCGTAAGCTAGGGTTATCTAGAACGATAACGACATCGTATTTTTCTTCAGTTTCATTTCACAAACACGTGAACTTTTGCAGACAAACTTTCATACAGTTCTCATATAGACATCAGTGAAGTTGAAAAGTGTAGATAATGGATAAAGAGTTACAACAGGTAAGCCAGGAAATTTGAATACTCAGTTATAATAATCTAATAATATTATATTATATAATACTCTACCTATTACATAATAAATGCATATTTATTCTTATATATTAATATGTAAACAGACGATAAACTCCAGTTGTATTTTTATATTATCGTGTTAAAATTATCTACATTTGCTATTCCGTCATATAATGCATGCGAAACATATGCGAACATTTATAAATGCACCGAGTAAGTTATTATCTCTATCTACCTGCAATCTACCTCTATTTACCTTCGTGCATTTAAAGAATAGGGAAAATTGAATATAAAAAAATGCAATAAAATTATATTTAAAAACGATGCAATTGAGTAGTACAGTTCCATATTTTATAAAAATATAATTATAAGTTTTTTTTAGGACAATTAACTTATCTTATTACTTTATGGATAAAGATACTAAAGCAAGACAAACAATGAATATACCGGGTGTCTGACTGAGACCACCTGTACACCCCTTTTCTTTCAAAAACTAAGCATTTCAGAGAAAAACGTTTTAGACAAAAATGGTATGGTTTTGAGGGGAACATAAGATGGTGTCATTGGTTTGACCTTGGGTGGCATCGTTAAGGTTAGGTCAAGGTCACCTCCAGTTTTTTAAATAAAACCCCCTATTTTTATTGCATATTCTTATAGCTTATGTCGAGAGCTTTCCAAAACACTATAATTAAGTATTTTTACATTAAGTACTTTTCGAGTTACAAGGCTTGAAAGTTACAGTATTGTGACAATATTTTGTTAAGTATTTATAATTCAAATTCCTTACTTTTTATTTTTGCAAACAATACAAATCAATTAATGTAAAGAAAACATAATTTTCTTAAAAAATATATATTTTGACATAAAATATAAAATGTCTCATAAAAAGTTAATTTTTCGTTGTCTTTACTTTAATATTTTTATACACAGATATGATAAAATAAATAAATTAAATAATTTAATGTAAAAAAGGCATAATTGCATAAATATTAATGGAAGAATGTGCCAGTTGCTACGCGCAATTGTATAAAAATAAGCTTTTCATTAAAATAAAATTTTTAAGACTCCTGTTGAGCTGTCCCCCCACCTTGCAGAAATTAAAAAAACAAATAACGCAAAATTACAAGCTATTTATGAGCTTTCATATCCCGCAGATTAACAATTTTGAGCTCGTCACACTGGGCAGGAATTTAATATTTTTTGTGGGGGGGAGGTTGAGTCAACGTTGACTACTTAAAAATAGAGATATTGAATCGATCTTTGCAGCAGAATTAGGAGTTATTTATGAGCTTTCAAAGTGATATAGTTTCGATTTTTGAGCTCACTTCCTTAATCCCCGAACAACCCTTTAATTGATGCAACTCAAGAGAAATATGTTGAGAAAAATTAAAATATATCGTATCGCGGATATAATTCGTATAGCGTATAAATTCTAAGAATAAACTCTTAAAATACGTGTATTTCGATTATTGAGCTACAACCCTTTTGCAAGAAAACCACCCCACATCTTCCTGGCTCAAGAGAGAACTGTACTTAAAATGAATAAAATTAATTATTTTGCGACTAAATATTATTTACTAATTTATGAGCTCGCAAAATACGCGCATTTCGATTATTAAGCTACAACTCCTTTGCAAGAATAACCACCCCACATCTTCCCAATATTTTGTAAATAGCTCCTGTGCAAAAAGCTTTTTTTACCTTCTAACGTGGATATTCAAGTTCCTGAGATTCTAAACTGTCGATTTAAAAAAAAATTTGCCCTAAAATGTGCAGTTGATCAAAAATTATAGTAAAAAGAAAACGGCGGGTTAGCCTCACCCAAGTGTACCATCTATGTTACTTTTAGAAGTATACCGTTCGGTTAACACACCCATAAATTTCGCGCTCACAATCATTCTTCTAAGCTGTACCTATCCTTATCTAACTCTTCTTTCCTTTATTTTCTCCTTCTCTTTCCAGAGCTTTCTCAGTGTATCCCATTTTTTGTACTATCTAACACGTTATTCCATATCTTATTAATTATTTCTACATAATTCTTACCTAAAATCTTAAACCAATCTTTGGTCGTATCATAGTCTTTTACATAATGACTTATATTGTCTTTGCCTTGACCGCAAAACACACACTGTCTCCTCCTCCTCTAACCAAGATTTATTCCTAGCCTCCATATTTTCGCATCTCTCAATAGTGCCCTTACTCTCAATAGTGCCCTTACACGATCCCTTGAATTGCCTTTCTCCATGTGTAACATCCTCAAATATTTGGGTCTTTCTAAACTTCTTTCCAGTTCCTTATATTTCTTGTTATATTTAGCTTCCCTTATCATGCTTTTCTCTATTTGCCTTTGCACTTCCCAGTCCTTATTTCTTAACTCCGCCTTTAAATCCATATCTTCTAACCTTAATGCCTCCAAAGCCTCTATGCCCTACCCATTCCTATTATAATATCATGTTCTCTCTCTCTCTCTCTCTCTCTCTCTCTCTCTCTCTCTCTCTCTCTCTCTCTCTCTCTCTCTCTCTCTCTCCTCTCTCTCTCTCTCTCTCTCTCTCTCTCTCTCTCTCTCTCTCTCTCTCTCTCTCTCTCTCTCTCTCTCTCTCTCCCTCTCTCTCTCTCCCTCCCTCTCCCTCTCTCTCCCTCTCTCCCTCTCCCCTCCCCCTCCCTCTCCCTCTCCCTCTCCCTCCCTCTCCCTCTCCCTCTCCCTCTCCCTCTCTCTCTCTCTCTCTCTCTCTCTCTCTCTCTCTCTCTCTCTCTCTCTCTCTGCGTTTGATACAATAGATAGAGTAAGACTAATGAAAAAATTATATCAGTTTTGTACCGGGGTATAGTATATAGTTAGGTGTGATGTTAAAAATAGAAATACAGAAGGAGTAATGTTATATGTTAGGGATGATATTAAATTTAGGATAGGTGATAAGAAAAAGATAGTGTCAAACTGTTGATTGCGAAAGAATTTGTCTAAAGGTGTGACAGCAGTAGAGTGTCATTCGCCGAGTGAGTCAAATGGCGATTTTGTGAGATATCTGGAGGATACGGTTGAAGATTTAATAATAAAGTATAACTGTATAGTGATAGGGGACTTTAATATAGGTATAGTCGAGCGATGATAGAATTAATTTTTTCGAATAAGGAATTAAAGGGACAAGTGAATGAGTAACCTATAATAACGGACCATGCATGGCTGATAGTGGAATTTAATATGAATAAAAAAAAATAAATATAAAAAATTTAACATCGATAATGTAGATTTGAGAAACATAAAATAACGAACCATGCATGGCTTAAAGTAGGATTTAATATGAATAAAAAGAGAGATAAATATAAAGAAGTTAATTGTACCTTATGTAGAGGATTTAATTTAAGGAAAAACGTGTACCTCATGTAGAGGACTTAATTTAAGAAAAAAACCGAGTTATGTAAATAGCCGAGAAGGCTAATAAAGCTCAATCAATCAATCAATCAATCAATCTCTCTCTCTCTCTCTCTCTCTCTCTCTTTCTCTCTCTCTCTTTCTCCCTCTCCCTCTCCCTCTCCCTCTCCCTCTCCCTCACGCTCACGAGAACTGCATTTCGCACAAAAGTCATCGAAGCCTCGTACGACAGGTAGACATCGGCGGCGAACACAAAACGCTGACGTGTGAAAGTGACGCGTTAAAGTGACGAGTAAATTAACTGTCTCTGCCGATATTAGCAGAATGAACGAAGAATACGCCGAGTATCGATGCTCGGCATGTAAGAAGGCGATAAAAACGTAGGTGATCGCATGCAAGTCCTGTGCTAAGCTTTTCTACCATCCAGGTTGTGTATCTAAGCACAAAATTTATGATAGAAACCGCGAATTGGTGTCGTATCCTGGCCCATTCGAGAAGTTCATTATTAGTGATGGTGATAAATTAGTTGATATAAATAAAGCAGCGGCATTGACAGGAAGAACAACGGGACCTGCAAAAATGAGTCCGGCGACAAGCAGCGGGAATAAAGTAAGGCACGAGTGGAGCAGGGGATATCGATAGAAAAATAGATATGCTTGTAAGAACAGTGAAAGAATTAAAAGATGAGACAGCATGTAAAAAGGAGATCAAGTCAATGATAAAAGAAATAGTCCGTGAGGAGATGGGAGGCTTTAAACAGGAATTAGAAGAATTAAGAAAAATGTAAGGGGCATATGGACAATCTGGTGGAGCGTCAAGAAAATATAGCGACATGATTAAAGACAGGAAGGAGGAAAATATCTTGATTATAAAACCAAAAGTACAAGAGGGTAAAATTACGAAGAAAACAATTAAAGCTAAAATTGATATAACCAAGATGGAAATAGGAATTACCAAATTAAGAAAGGGAGGTAAAGGGACAGTGATCTTAGGATGTGAGACGGAAGAAGAGAAGGAAAAGCTAAAGGCGACGGTACAAGCGGCAATGGGTGAGGAGGTCAAGATCTCGAAGCCACAGAAGAGGAAACCTAAGATTAAAATAATTAATGTTGGTGGAGAGGAAATGAAAATGGAGGATGATAAATTAATAGATACAATCAAGAAGCAGAATAGAATTGGCGAAGAATTCTGTATGCACTTAGTGAAGAAAATATTAAGAGGAAAAAATAAGGATATTGAGCAAGGATCCGTAATAATTGAAGTAGACGAAAGCACTCATAAATCACTAATAAACAGAGTAAAAATAAATTTAGGATGGCGAAAGTGTTCTATATTTAATTATATTAGTGTTAGAAGATGTTTTAAATGCTGGGGCTATTATCATATTGCCAAGAATTGCACGAGACAGGAAACATGCTATAAATGTGCAGGAAATCATAAGGCGAATGAATGTACGACGGCAAAGAAGGTGTGTAAACTGTATCTATAAAGACGGAATTCCACTGAGGCAACACTAAGCGACATGTAGTATGCCACATGTCATCTAGTGTCGCCTATTTTTGATGCGCGATTTCAAACCGTGCCACAAACTCGATGTCGCACGAGAAATTTGTCGCCCAATGTCGTATGTGCCTTGTCACTTGTGTTTGTAGTATGCGGCTTAATCAATTTCATTGAAGCAACATCAGTATCGTGCGCCATGTCATTGGAAACGGTAGCAGCAGCTGCTTATTTGGTAATAGCGTTAAGTGGCAAAAGAAAAAAACGAAGAAAACCAAGGTGGTAGAGAAGAGAACTATTTATTGGGAGTCGAAAATCTGAAAATAAATTTTTTAATAAATTGGTTGCGGACGATAGCGCTTTATTTAAAAACTTTATGCGGATGAGTAGAGAAGATTTTGAATTTTTGCTGAATTTGGTTACACCGATTATAAGAAAATCGGACACCAACTTCCGTGATGCAATACCGGCTGATGTGAGATTATTATTGACATTGAGATATTTAGCCACCGGCGACAGCTATCCTTTACTTATGTATCTGTTCCGGATCTCTGAGACAAGTATTTCACGAATTATTCCAGAAGTATGCAGAGCTTTGATCAACGTTCTACGTGATTTTGCAAAGGTAAAAACTAAATTTATTATTATTAGACGTACCAATTCCAATTATTCCATTTATTTGTCACTATTTTATTATTTATGCAAAAAATCATTATCGTTTATATTGTCCATATTTAAATACTCAGTCAACATGTGAAAAGCCGGAATTTCTTGTTGTGCATTGTCGGTAACCTCAGAAATCTTTGAGTAAAGTGAAGAGGGAGGGCGTGTTCTATCGCTACTTTCCTTATAATAATGAGAATTAGAAGTACTGGACAAATTCTCATTATTGAATTTACCCATTGCCGCGTTAAATAATATATTGTTCAATAGATGCTTTACTATAGTTTGTATTCTAGGCGTAAGCTTTCGCAGTTCATTTCCAACATGTTCTCCGTACGTTGCACACTCATCTCTCTGAACTGCACGTTTTAGAATAGCATACGCTTCTTCTTCACGATCTGAGGAGGATGCCGAATGCTGTTTCCTCATTTTTTTTATTACGGGAAAAAAAAGTTTGACTTCCTTCTCCATTGTTCGATCGTTTATTCCCATCACGTTGATTGTGAGATTCATCGAGTGTTGCTTGAGTATCTTGAGTATCTGCAGTATTTTGAATATCTTGAGTATCTGAAACTAAGTCATCTTCTTCCTACAAAAATAAAAACATACTAATATCAAATACAATACTGGAGTATAAATATAATCACTAACTAGATAAACTAAAATTGCTATTGCATTTTTCCAGATTCCCTGCACAGAAGACGAGTAGAGGAAGATTGCAAAAGATTTTGAAGTTTCGTGGAAATATCCACACTGTGTCGGAGCTTGTGACGGAAAACACATCGTGATCCAAAACCCAAAAAACAGTGGCAGTAATTTTTTTAACTACAAAGGAACCTTCAGCATTGTTTTGATGGCTATTGCAGACGCCAACTATTGTTTTACGTACGCCGATATTGGTTGTCAAAGCAGAATTTCAGACGGAGGAGTGTTTCGTGAAACAACGTTTTACAAAAAAATGTCGAAAAACAATCTGGGATTACCACCCCATGAACCTCTTCCTGGAAGTAATAAGTTATCGCCCTATGTTCTAGTGGCGAATGATGCGTTTCCCTTGCAGATACACATTATGAAACCTTTTCCCGGCTACTATGAGAAGGGCTCTTGTAAGAGACATTACAACTATAGACTTTCACGTGCTCGCAGAGTAGTGGAAAACGCTTTTGGATTGTTAGCATCAGTCTTTCGTGTCTTTAGAAGACCAATAATGTTAAATGTGGAAAATGCTGAGATTATCACAACAGCATGCATTTATCTGTATAACTTTTTGAGAAAAAATACAACTTCGAAAGCACTATATTCACCTCAAGGAACTTTTGATACTGACACACGAGATGGAAACATTATTCCGGGATCATGGAGGTCAATAACGCAAGACGACACTGGTATGAAGAATTTAAAACGCGGTAGAGCACGGAGGTCAACTTTGGAAGCCAAAGAAGTGAGGGACGAATTTATGAGGTACTTTACATCAGACGAAGGACATGTACCGTGGCAAGATCATTACTGATAATTTAATGAAGTTGTAATAAAATAAAATACAAAGAAATAAATATATATAAACTTACCTCAGAATTTTTTTCATCACTCATAGTTGACATGGTTTTTCTTGGTACATCAACATCTAGCAAGAAACTCAATAGTTCATAGGCAAACCATTTTCCCTTCTTAAGGGATAAACCACTTTTCTTTAAGTTTTGCAATTTTTTTCGTTCGCGATGGAAAGCTGTCCGCAAATTCTTAATTTTTTTTTATTTCGAAAACACTGCAATTGTATTTACTTGCGAGCTGCTTTAGCTTGTCATTTTTCAACGTGTTGTTTTTATAATCGAAACTTTTATTGTTCCATAATTTTGGCGAATTAGGATAATCCTCAATAAATAACGTAGTTTTCTCAATATTCCACTCCATATCGCTTGCTACAAGCCGCACCGATCCATTGACTGTCGGATAACCGACGACATCTTTCAACAATCTGAATCTTGTTGAAAGATAGCGCATGTGACCGGCAACACCAATCACAGTGTAGCATGCTACACTGTCGCATGTTACATGTTGCTTTATGTTGCTTCGGCTGAAAGACTCCATGTTGCATGCGTCATTGCCGCATGCGACATTTCGCCCAAATGTTGACTCAGTGGAATTCCGCCTTAAAGGCGCAATTCCACTGAGGCAACACTAAGCGACATGTAGTATGCCACATGTCATCTAGTGTCGCCTATTTTTGATGCGCGATTTCAAACCGTGCCACAAACTCAATGTCGCACGAGAAATTTGTCGCCCAATGTCGTATGCGCCTTGTCATTTGTGTTTGTAGTATGTGGCTAAATCAATTTCATTGAAGCAACATCAGTATTGTGCGTCATGTCTTTGGAAACGGTAGCAGCAGCTGTTTATTTGGTAATACCGTTAAGTGGCAAGAGAAAAAAACGAAAAAAACCAAAGTGGTGGAGAAGAGAATTATTTATTGGGAGTCTAAAATCTCGAAATAAATTTTTCAATAAATTGGTTGCGGACGATAGCGCTTTATTTAAAAACTTTGTTGTTTTTATAATCGAAACTTTTATTGTTCCATAATTTTGGCGAATTAGGATAATCCTCAATAAATAACGTAGTTTTCTCAATATTCCACTCCATATCGCTTGCTACAAGCCGCACCGATCCATTGACTATCGGATAACTGGCGACATCTTTCAACAATCTGAATCTTGTTGAAAGATGGCACATGCAACCGGCAACACCAATCACAGTGTAGCATGCTACACTGTCGCATGCTACATGAAGCTTTATGTTGCTTCGGTTGAAAAACTCCATGTCGCATTGCGTCATTGCCGCATGCGACATGTTGCCCAAATGTTGACTCAGTGGAATTCCGCCTTATAAGAATCAGACGTACAACTTGAAGATAAATGTTGAACACGAGGCGTTGGATTCGGAATGTCCGACATTTAAGAAAGTATTGGAGGAGGAGAAAAAAAGAGCCGGCTGGGAAGATGCAAAATAGCAACCACAGGAAGAAGCGGAATTACTCTGATATACGAATGCACAAAGCTTATTGGCGGATAAGGACAAAATTCAACATCAGATTATGAAGAGGGTGAATCCTGCGATTCTAGCATTATCCAAAACTAGATTGACTGTAGAAATTGAGGATAGTGAGATCAATGTACCGGGGTATAGTATAGTTAGATGGGATGCTGAAAATAGAAATACAGGAGGAGTACTGTTATATGTTAGAGATGATATTAAATTTAGGATAGTTGAAAAGAAAAAAATAGTGTCAAACTGTTGGTGCGTGGTGGTAGAAATGAGAAAAAATTTGTATAAAGCTATAATAGCAGTAGTGTATCATTCGCCGAGTGCGTCAAATGGCGATTTCGTGAGATTTTTGGAAGATACGGTAAAAAATTTAATAATAAAGTATGACTATATAGTGATAGGGGACTTTAATATAGATATAATGGTAGATTTATATTATACAAAGAAATTATTAACGGTAATGCAAAACCTAGAGATAAGGCAGTATGTTGATTGTCCAACGAGAGTTACAAAAGATAGTTAAACAATGATAGATTTAATTTTTTCGAATAAGGAAGTAAAGGTACAAGTAAATGAGAAACCTAAAATAACGGACCATTTGTGGCTAAAAGTAGAATTTAATATAAATAAAAACAGAAATAAATGTAAAGAATTTAGATGCAGGGACTATAGTAAATTTAATGTAGATGATTTTCTTAGAATAATGGAAGAAAGAACTGAGAAAGGTCAAGGGCTAGATATAAGTACAAGGGTTGAGAGATTTGTTAACAGTATAGTAAGTGTATTAAATACTGTAGCACCTAAGAAAAAGTTTAAAATTCCGAAAGTATGGAAAAGGAAAAAGTGATATTCAGATGAAATAAGAATGGCAGCAGTTAGAAGGGATGAGGCACACAGTAGAGCAATAAGCACAGGTAAGGAACAGGACTGGGAATATTTCAAGAATGAAAGAAATGCAGTAGTTAAACTTATCAGGGCAAAAGAGAAGGAATATTATAAGAATATGATAGATAATAATAAGAGTGATCTACAAAAATGTGGAAAACTTTGAAAGAATTAATTAAGGGTGAGCAAAGGGGTTTAGAGAACATTGATAATGTAGATTTTGAAATATTAGAAGACATAGAAAAACGCAATATAACTGATAAACATAATATAATCACCAAAAGTATGGCAACCCCTAAATATTTCGAAAACTACGTATTTTAGAAAAAAATGTTTCAGACAAAAGTTGTAGGGTTTCAAGTAACGCATTAAATAGTAATATTAATTTGACTACAAATAACTTTGTTAATACCAAGTAAAAATAACTTTAAAATTTTTAAATGGAAACCTATTTCTCTGATTGCATATTCTTATCGCTTACCTCGAGAGTTTTTCAAAACATTATAATAAAGTATTTTTTTATTAAATACTTTTCAAGTTATGGAGCTTGAAAGCTACGATACCGCCGGCATCAGCGTTACCCAAGATGTACCGCGTTGCACGGTCGGATTTACACTAGCAGAGTTGTAAATAACAATACTTTTGTGATTGAAGTTCTTAATTACTAATTATTTTACGTAATTTTAATTTAAATTAAATTTAAGTACAAATGTTTTTCGGAATTGTAATTAAAGTCGTTCAATTACAAATACATTTTGAAATTGCAATTAAACTCGAATTTTATTACAATTAAAAAAGTAAAAAAAGTAATTATTATTTACATTTTTTCTAAATTACAAATTTTACAACCTTAATTTACATTTTTTTGTGTGTTTGAGTGTTTTAGAGTAAATTCTGAAAGTGCTTTCCATTGATTTCTTGACAGTATGCCAATCTTTGATAGAACGCAAAAATAGCTCTACGATTTGATTCAGCAGGTATCAAGGCTGCTTTATCCCTTATTCGCTGCCTCAATTCTTGGATATTTTGAGGTTTTGTTTTGTAAACCTTACTCTTCAGATACCCCAAAATAAGTAATAATCAAGAGGAGTTAAATCTGGTGACCTACGTGGCCAACTTTCCCCACCCTCATTTTGGTTCCTTCTTCCTATCCACCTTTGCGGGAAAACTTCATTTAAAATTCGACGTGGCCCTGCACCAAAATGAGGCGGAGCTCCATCATGCTGAAACCATATTTGCTCAAAGTTATTTGGAAAAATATTTTGTATGGCTGGAATTATTTCATCTACAAGTAATCTCTCGTACCTATGAGCATTGAGGTTTTCCTAAAAAAAAATAGCCTTATCACATAAGCATCTATCATGCCGCACCATACATTTATTTTTTGTGGGTATTGTGTATGACTTTTCCGCACCCAATTCGGATTTTCATCTGACCAGAGACGAAAATTTTGATTATTAACCTTTCCCGTTAATGTAAAGGTTGCCTCGTCTGTAAAAACAATTTGATAAAGAAAGTTGGGCGAGGCATCTATTAGGTTCATCATTCTTGCACAGAAGCGTATACGACGCTCATCATCTCCGTCTTGCAATTCTTGAACGTATTGCAGTTTGTATGGATGTAATTTATTTTTTTTTTAAATTCTGTGAACGAACATGGGAGCAATGTTGTGAGCTTGAGCTGCTCTATTAACAGACGTATGGGGATTTTCAATAAAAGTCTGCAGAACATCAAGTTGTTTGTCGTTATTAGTTGCAGACAATGGCCCGCCAGACCTAAAGAGAATTTTTACACTACCAGTTTCTTGAAAACGTCATACAGTTTTCAAAACAATGGATTTACTAATTTGACGATTCGGATACGTGTTATTAAATAATCGAACAACATCAGTAAACGATCGTTTATTATCACCCCATCCGCGCATGATTAGGACAGTGATTCTTTGGGGATAGTACAATTTCCGAGGCGCCCAGATTTGACTGTGGTTTCTGGTAGTATTTCTTACGCTGAACAAAAAATTATATAGGTCTTATAGGGCTAACTGTTCTAGTTTTCGAGATATGCAATATTAGTTAAAAAAAAAATCATGCGTGTGGTCGCCACGCGCGTTAGAAGTGAAACTTCTGAAGGCAAGGCTTTGCCATAACTTTTCTGAAATTAATACAAAAACAATGCAACGGAATTAGTCACTCCAAGCCGCCCGCAACTCGAAAATATAGTGTTATACGCAGTTCTCACTATATCCGTCTTGCCAGTGCCGTACGCCTGATCGAATTTTCGTGACGCGTTTTCGAGTCGCAAAATCGAATTTACTTACCGATCCAAAAAGAGTTTCACTTTGTACGCCTGTTGGTCGAATTTTCGTGACACTATTTCGTGACGTTTTTTCGTGTCGCACAATCGAACTTACTACCGTACCAATTAAAGAAGTTTCATTTCGTACGCCTATTGGTCGAATTTTCGTTACATTTTCCGTGTCGCACAATTGAACTTACTACCGTACCAAAGAAGTTTCATTTCGTACGCCTATTGGTCGAATTTTCGTTACACTTTCCGTGTCGCACAATCGAACTTACTACCGTACCAAAGAAGTTTCATTTCGTACGCCTATTGGTCGAATTTTCGTTACACTTTCCGTGTCGCATAATCGAACTTACTACCGTGCCAGAAGAAGAACCGTCTCGCCAACGCCGTACGCCTATTGGTCAAATTTTCGTTACACTATTTGTGTCGCACAATCGAACTTACCGTACCAAAAAAGTTTCATTTCGTACGCCTATTGGTCGAATTTTCGTTACACTTCCCGTGTCGCACAATCGAACTTACTACCGTACCAAAGAAGTTTAATTTCGTACGCCTATTGGTCGAATTTTCGTTACATTTTCCGTGTCGCACAATCGAACTTACTACCGTACCAAAGAAGTTTCATTTCGTACGCCTATTGGTCGAATTTTCGTTACACTTTCCGTGTCGCACAATCGAACTTACTACCGTACCAAAGAAGTTTCATTTCGTACGCCTATTGGTCGAATTTTCGTTACACTTTCCGTGTCGCATAATCGAACTTACTACCGTGCCAGAAGAAGAAGAACCATCTCGCCAACGCCGTACGCCTATTGGTCAAATTTTCGTTACACTATTTGTGTCGCACAATCGAACTTACTACCGTACCAAAGAAGTTTCACTTCCGTTACACTTTTTCGTGTCGCGAATCGAATTCACTACCGTGCCTAAAGAAGTTTCACTTCAAAAATAATTATTCAGTTTACATAATGTATCACTTGAATACTTCCCCTATAATGTATCACTTGAATTTTGCGCGTGTGCGTTTGCGTGTGCGTGTGCGTGTGCGTCGTTCTACGTTAACTGACGTAGCCCTACGTCTACTTTCCTTCGCTGAATACTTTAACATGAAATAATGACAGTTGACGTAGTTCTACGTTGTGCAGCACAGTTGTTATTTATTGCTCACTTTTCTGGTGACCATAGGAATTCTCTGAGGCTTGCATTCATTCATATGAAATTTTTCCAATATACTCTCAGTATATCGCGTCTGATGAATGCTTATACAGTAAAACCTCGTTTATCCGGCCTTCGATCAACCGAGGCTTTGCGTTATCCGAGCCACCGGACTTATCCGACCACTCCGCGTTAACCGAGCTGTGCGCTCGGATAAGGGTCGATATAGACACAGCCGTGCCGTATCCGTACCGTGCACGAAACAGAAACATCAGACAAGGATACCTATTGTCTCCATCCTTGTCTAATGTTGTCTCCATCCTTGTCTAATGTTAACGATACGGATACGGTACGGGTACGGCACGGGTGTGTCTGAATCGACCCTAATACGGAAAAACTCGGATGAAACGGATGACGCTTCGCTGCTATGCGATGCGCGCGAAGTCGTTTGCGATCGCTACTTTTTTGTTTAAACACGCACGAGCTTGTTAGTACAACACGCTTTGTTCTCCACGGTTGTGAGGTAGAATTTAACAGTTGGGCTTCAACAGTCAATGAAAAAACATCGCTACATATGTCGCAGAAGCGAAAAAAAGTTGTCGTGAGTGTAGAGAAAAAGTTGGAAGCAATTAGAAGATTGGATAGAGGAGAAATCATTCGCAATGTCGCAATGTGCTCTATCACTGACTTTCTTAAACCACGTTTGTAATAAGTATGTAATGCTTGTTACGCGAAAAATTAATCCACGTTCGTTAATTTTTCATTTTTATATGTTAATGTGGTTAAATTCCCTTGTACAATTTTAAATATACCAAAAATAAGGAAAATTTTCGAGTTTTTTTTATTTATTCCGTGTGATCCGAGTTTTCGCTTATCCGAGGTACCCCTTCCCCACATTACCTCGGATAAACGAGGTTTTACTGTATATCTTTCTTCTTTGTTTCGCTCTATTGTTATTCCTAGAAAGTTTTTGGGTTCTCCAAGATCCTTCGTGTCAAATGTTCCACTCAATTTCTCTTTAAATTCCTCTAATTTCTCCTGGTCATTACTTGCAACTAACATATCGTCTACATAAAGTAGTACGACCACTATTTTGCCTTCTTTCCTCCACGTGAACAGGCATGGCTCATGTAGGTCATTTTCTAATCCAAGTTTCCGAGCTTCTTCTAAAAATCTCTTATTCCATCTTTTTGAACTTATCTTCAATCCATACAAAGCTCTATTTAATTTACACACCTTGGTCTTCTTGGTATTTTTATTCACTTCTACTCTGTCTAGAATTTCCATGTATATCTCTTCTTCTAGAATTCCATTCAGGAATGCAGTTTTTACATCTAATTGATAGGTATATAAATTATACTTGTTTATTATTACCAGTATAGATCTAACCAATGACAATCTCGAAACCGGTGCATATGTCTCTTTCAGATCATACACATTTTAGTCTTTACATCCTTTTGTCACCAGTCTCGCTTTATATCTGGTTGATCCATCTGCTTCTAATTTTCTTTTGAATACCCATCTTAAATCTATAATGTTAGCTCGTTTACCACCTAACATCTCTGTCGGTCTATCAACAAGCGTCCATACTTGATTGGTTTGCATAGACTCAAGTTTTTCTACAGCATTTTTCCAGTTTTCTCTTTTGCTGATTGTCATCGCCTCTTCATATGTCGAGGGCTCTCTATGTAATGATGCCAGAAGACATCGACTTAATTCATCTTCATTCTCTATATTCTGTTGAATATTTTTCACAGTAGTATAATTAGCAAAGCTAATATCTTCTATTGGTCTCCGCACATCAGTGTCTCCATTATCTCTAGTTTTCTTTTGGTTTTACTTCTAATCATTGGAGTTTCACTTTCCTTTCGTTCGATCTTCTACTTCTGTTCGTCTAAAGCCTGATCTACAATGTGTTCTTTGATTTCTGTTTTCTGCTCTTACCTTTTTGCGACTATCTCGTATTTCGCAATTCCGCCGCGTAATGCGATGTTTTTTGTTCTCTGTCGCCCAAGATAAAAATTGACGAACTTCAGAAGAGACAAGAAACATCACGTTACGCGACGGAATTGCGAAATACGAGATAGTCGCAAAGAGGTAAGAGCAGAAAACAGGAAGCAAAGAACACAAAGCGAGTTCCACGCTTTCAACCACGGGGGATGCGAGGGGGGGCCGAAGGCCCCCCTTCTTGCACCCCCCCGTGGTTGAAAGCGTGGAACTCGCTTTACAACTTAAGGATGTATTGCACCAATTTTCAAAGCGCTACCAAGTGGATAAAAATTTGTGAGAATGTTCTTTTAGTCTTCCTGATGTGCTACAAAAAAGTAGAAACGAATCCACTAAACGGTTGCTGAGATATAACGATTTTAATTTTCACTGATTTTACATGTATTCTTATGGGAAGAGACGATTTTAGCGGATAAAACAGCTAAAAAAATGTTGAAAGAACGCTACCAATATTTTGAATTTTTTTGTACATCTAGTATACGAATAGATGAAAATATCTGCCAAGTTTCAATTATCTTCACTACACCGTTTTAAAGAAATAAATTAATAATTAATGATAATTAATAATTAATTAATTATTAATTATTAATTATTAATTTTATTAATAATTTGACGTTATAAAGTTGAAATCAGGGTATTTTCACTGCCAAAAGTTTAGGCTCATAAATTACAAAAATCGCAAATAATACGGAAAAAACATTTATAAAGTAAAAAATACTTTTCTAGGAGTAAAAATAAGACTCCTACTATCATTTGAGTATCTTACATCTAGATTTACTATGCGTTAGGCGTAGATATTCAAGTATTTCAAATTTCATGCACTTTTGTCTAAGATTGTACGTGTGATACATCCTTAAAGTTCATGCTAAGTTGTAAAGCGCGTCATGAACCCATGTGGCACCTCGTTTTGCGTGGACACACACACACACACACACACACACACGGGGGGGTGCAAGGGGAGGCCTTCGGCCCTCCCTCCCCCGCACCCACCCGTCGGTAGGCAGCGTGGACCTCGCTTTACAACATAAAGTACATGCTAAGTTGTAAAGCAAAATTATAAAGCACATGCATGGAGGGGTGCAAGGGAGCTTACATGCGTGAGCGCACGTGAACAGGAAGGCTTTTCTCCCCTGCACCCCCCCTCCATGCATGTACTTTATAATTTCGCTTTACAACTTAGCATGTACTTTATGTTGTAAAGCGAGGTCCACGCTGCCTACCGACGGGGTGGGTGCGGGGGAGGGGGGGCCAAAAGCCCCCCCTTGCACCCCCCGCGTGTGTGTGTGCTTCCCACGCATAATTAAACTAATGAAACTCCCAGCGTGAGACCTAATTGCTTGAATCGAGATGCTTGGTTATTCTGCACGATTAATTCATTTAAAATTGGCGCAGTTTTGCATGCGCGTGCGGCCACTGAGCATGCGCATGTGGCCACAGGGCATGTTTGTAGTCGCCAGTAGTCGCTACAGCTCGTCGGTATGACAGGAATCATAACCTGATTTCTGTCAACTTTAACGTTTAATATCTCGCGTCGCGGGGCAGAGCGACACTTTTTTCTGCCAGATTCTTTCGTTTCGTACAAAAACGCGTCGATTGAGCATAATTACATCGAGATTTGAGGTGAGGCCCCTAAACTGAATAATTACCCTTTTTTTAATTCTTCTCTTGTAAACTTATCTTCTAAGCTGTCTTTCGTATTGTATATCCCATCTTGGTCCAACATTTCTACTTGAACACTTGGTGGTGCTAGTTTATCAATTTCTTTTCTAATTTCTTCTTTTCTATTTTTGTTCGTCCAGCTGTTCCAATTTATCTTCTTTTTAACATTTTTAAAAATTCTTATTTTATTCCCAACATATGTCTGACTCGTAAATCTGTTAATTGATGCACAGAATTTATCAAAACTTTCTCTTTTCTTTGTATTAATAATCTTCTTTGCCTCCGCTTTTCTCTTGTTGTATTCTACTAATGAATGGAAATCTTTCTTTTTTTTTAAATTATTTAACGCTCTTTGTCTTCTTGTTATTGCTTCGTCACAATCCACATCCCACCATAGAAATTTTTTTCCTCTAGATTTTTCTCCTGTCTTTCTTTTATTCTGTTCCTCTTTTTTATTCTGATCTCTTGTTTTTCTTCCATCTTCCGTGATGTTTTCGATCGTTGTTTTAATTACCTTGATAAAAGCTGAATATTTTTCTTCCTTGTTGATCTTATTTCCCAATAAAGTCTCTTTATATTCTTCCATGTTGTCCTTAATTATTAGTTCCATTTTATATTTATACTCTATCCATCTTGTTTTTTTAGTAGAAAATCTATTCGTTTTCTTCATGTAGCTTTCTATTTCTGTTGTTAACCGTATTTCTACTGGATGATGGTCTGAATCCCAAGTGTCATTAATTTGTTCGTATTCAATATCATCACATATTCTTGAGGTGGCGAAAAATAAATCTAAATTATTTGAATGTTGTCCTATTGCCCCCACTCTTGTTAATGTATTTAAATTGACACATATGACACATTATCGTACATGTTTTCATATAAGTATTCTCCTTGTTTGTCTATATCATAGCAATTCCATAATGTATGATGTGCATTAAAATCTCCTGCAATAATTGTCTCTAAGTTTTTAGTCTCAAATTTGAATATGTCTTTCCATATTTTATCTGTTATTTCTCCCGGTCTTCTATATATTGCAACAATATTAAATTTTTCTTTTGTATTAATAAGTCTTACACCTATAATATCAAATATATCATTTACTTTTTGCCAACCATTTATGATTTCAAATTCTATATTTTCTTTAATACTAATTGCAACTCCTCCACTATTACCTCTACTTAATTTACAGTACGATTTAAATCCTGGTATATATATGTTATTTTTATTACACTTTGTTTCTGTAAATATAATTATATCGTATTCTTGTGCTCTTTTTATTATCTCATTTTTCTTACCGTAAAATCCTCTGTAGTTCCAATTAACTATTCTTAGATTGAATTTGCCAAAATCTTGTTAACGCTGTGAAGAGTCCGATCGAACTCTTACACGCGCTATCTGTTGCTCTTGATCTCTTCTAAAATCTCTTTTCATATCGCTAACTATCATCCTTTGTTTTCTAATTTTTTCTTCTAGTTCTAATTCCTTTTTCTTTTGTAATATGTCTTGTTTGATCTTATATTTATCTCGTTGATTTCTTATTTCAAGTTCCTTTTGTTGGATCATCTCCTGTATAGTTCTTTTGAATTCCCAATCTTGATTAGTATAATATATTAATTTCGCTGCTAGGCTTGTAATGATGTCTCGATCTCTGTTCATGCCTACTGGAATATTTATTTCTTCTTCTCTCTGACCTTGTCTTTCTTCCTCTGGAGTATTATTTTCCGATTCTTCCTCTGATGTTTCTTTATCCCATCCTTCTGGTTGTTTTTCCACTTGTTTTAGGGCTATTCCTCTTTTATCTTTTGTAATTTCTTCTCTTCTGTTATCGAATTGTTTATAGTAATTTTCTTGTTTATTCTTCTGTGTCATTAACTTGTCTTTATATGTATTAGTTTTCTTCCTGTATCTATCCTTCCTATCCTCTTCGTATGTTATTAATTTTCTGGATGTCTGTGGATCTTCCCATCTTCCTTCCATCTCCTGTCTTGGTTGTGAAAGTTTTGGCCATTGAGCCGGTGTTTCATATCTATCATATGTTTGTTCTTGTACTTTATCTTGTTATTTCCCAGCCAGTATTCTTTCTGCCTCCATACGAGATACATTATTAAGTCCCATTGCCAGATTTATATTTTTATTTTTCTCGTATTCTCTGCACATTCTCCATGTAGATCTGTGGTTGCCTCCGCAATTTCTGCATTTTGTATCTCTCGTGCAGTTTCCATGTCCCAGATCTCCACATATTATACATCTCTCTTCACTCTTACATAGAGCTTTTATGTGGTCAAATCTGAAACACTTGAAGCATTGTTTGACCGATGCTATGAACGGTCTAATTTTTATTGCTGTTCTTCGTTCAAACAGATCTAGACTTTTCCGAACTTTATCGCCCATAAAAGTAATTATTAGATTTCCTGTATCCTCTTCCGTCAGAATCTTCTTTTCTTTATCCCACTTCTTCCTGTACATCCTTCCGATTTTTAGAACGTCGTCGTGGTCGTCCATTGACTCCCATAAATCTGGAATGCTATCTCCCCAGTCTGTGATTACCCCGACAAATTTCGATCCCTTTTGGTCAATTTCTGCCGATAATCCTGTTTCCTTTGTAAGGTTATTGATTTCTTCTAAACAAATATTTGCGTTAGTACAGTTATTAAATTTACAAATAGCCGTTGTATGTGATAACATTATGATATCTTTCGGAAATATTTTTTCCCTTGTTGCTATTTTCCAAATTTTAAATCGATTCTTACCTCTTTTTGTCTGTACTTTATCTTTATTCAGTTTAAGTACTAATCTATACGTGATATTGGTCCCTTCTTTGAATTTAACCTGCTTCTGGTTTGCCATTTCAGACGCGTCCAATTCACTGATTCTTTCCAGTACGCCTGCACGATTCATATATTCCTCTCGTGCCGTCCTCTCCATTGCTTTGCTGGAATCTTCCGTGGTCGTGTTTCCTGATTCGTACGTTGAATCTTCCGTGCTGACGTCATTGTTACCTGATTGGCTGTTCCTTTCTTCCCTGTTGTCTATCTTCATAGTAGCCTTTTCTTGCAGAATTTTGGCGCGCTTTTCCTTCGCCATCTTTTTTTGTCCTACCGTTTGCCACTCTCCTTCCTTCTGTGAGAATCCCTGTGTATCCTCTTCTCTATTTTCGGTTGAACCGTCTTCTGCGGCTCTTTTCCTCTTGTTCACCAACACGCTCGCCTTGACTTCCATCGCTGATCTCTTTGTATCACTCATCGAAAGTCGTTCCCTCGCTTTGCGTGTATCGTCAATTCTCCCGAATTTTTGCTTGACTTTATTCCTCCCTTCACGGGGAAAAATTTTCTTTTCCCCCTTTGACCTGGCTATCCTAAGAGTCGTATATGTCCCTCAGAAACCCCCAATCCACTATCCGTATCCGCTAAAAAACCTCTCGAAATTATTAAAACTTTCGCGGTCTCTAGCTAGGTTAAAACGCGTGTGTTCGCTACGGCGGCCATCACGCAACTCGACCGGCGAGACACTACCGTGTTAGGTTAATGACTGTGATGTGACAGCGCGCTAAACGCACTGTCTGCACTGCACTGCACTGCACTGCACTGCGATACTAACGCCGCCAGCCGCCAGTATCAAAAAAGTGAAAGTGACATTTCTCTGTTATATATATGTTATATTGAGATAAGAGCGGTCGACGTAGAAGAAAGTATCTTAAAATAAAATTTTCACATTTGGACTTTGCGTCGCAATATCTCCGCTCGTAGGGCACGTAGCGGAATATTATAAGAGAAACCCCACCCCCCTAATTCGACCCCAAGCTATCGATCAAGTCTACTTAGGGTGCGTTTCGCTATTCACTCGCAGTACTGGCAGCACTGTAAATCCGTTCCAATATACGCGGCAGTAAGCTGTCAAAGCGTTTTCGTGTTCATGTGACGTCATAGATTTTGTCGTCACTCCCTACTTTCATTACTGCGGCTCGCGAGGTGAGGCATTCGCAGTAAGAACATGGCGGCTATGACGGCACCTTTGAAAAAATTGGTCCTTACCTATGTGAACCTTGCACCCGACTTTCGAAAAATTAATTTTTTTACGGAAAACGTTAGCATTTGGTTTGTAGTTGTTTGTAGTAACAAAAATTTCGTTTGTAGTTTAATACATTAAAAATTATAAACATTTAAAAAATTACTCGCACCCCACTTTGAGATAACTCAAATCCGCTTGCGCCATCTTCTTCGGAAGCGTTTGTAGTTGTTTATAGTGCTTTTCTTTTCGTTTGTAGTTGCACTGTTAAAAGTTATTATATTTTTGCAATAAACAAAAAGAGTAACTTTGCCAATTTTGGAGATATCTCAAATCCGCTTGCGCCATTTTTTTCAGAATCATTTGTAGGTGTTTGTAGTGCTTTTCTTTTTGTTTATAGTTGCACCATTCAAAAGTTATTATATTTTTGCAATAAACATAAAGAGATAATTTTGAGAGACAATTTTGGAGATATTTACGAAACGGAACGAAAACTATTACAAACAACTACAAACAATTCTACATCGAGTCGCGCAATTAGTTTTAAAATATTTCCAAAATTGGCAAAGTTACACTTCTGGTATATTGCAAAAATATCATAACTAGATATATATAAAACGGTGCAAATACAAACAAAAAAAAGAAAGCACTACAAACAACTACAAATGATTCTGAAGAAGATGGCGCAAGCGGATTTGAGATATCTCCAAAATTGGCAAAGTTACACTTTTTGTTTATTACAAAAATATAATAACTTTTGAATGGTGCAACTATAAACAAAAAGAAAAGCACTACAAACAACTACAAATGATTCTGAAGAAGATGGCGCAAGCGGATTTGAGATATCTCCAAAATTGGTAAAGTTACTCTTTTTGTTTATTGCAAAAATATAATAACTTTTGAATGGTGCAACTATAAACAATAAAAAGCAAAGCACTACAAATGATTCTGAAGAAGATGGCGCAAGCGGATTTGAGATATCTCCAAAATTGGCAAAGTTACTCTTTTTGTTTATTGCAAAAATATAATAACTTTTGAATAGTGCAACTATAAACAAAAAGAAAACCACTGCAAACAACTACAAATGATTCTAAAGAAGATGGCGCAAACGGATTTGAGATATCTCAAAGTGGGGTGCAAGTAATTTTTTTAATTTTTATCATTTTTAATGTATTAAACTACAAACGAAATTTTTGTTACTACAAACAACTACAAACAAAATGCTAACGTTTTCTGTAAAAAAATTAATTTTTCGGAAGTCGGGTGCCAGGTTCACATAGGTTTGGTCCTTGTGGACCTGGAAGGCAACAACGAGAAATATACAATAATCGTTAGTTACGAAGATGCGGAAAAAGCCCGAAAAGATTACTACTACTACTACTAAATTAATATAATTAATATAATAATAAAGACAGAATGTTTCGTGCTCGGCTAAGGGAGCCTTGGGATACGAAGGTTTGCCGGATTCCGCCCTGACAAGGGCGCGAAGCGTATCTCTGATCGGCGAGGAGTTTGCAAATGATTACCGCCGTTTCTTTGGTTAATATCTTTAATCACAGCACAATTAAGCATAGTTGTCCTTTAACGATACAGTGTGCGATGCGTGATCTCACTAAGTGGAGTATCACGTGCGACGCTTTTAACGTTTCGCTGGGGGACGGCTCCGAGAGCGACGAGTCCCGCACAGAAGTTAAGCCTTTTGTGCACCAAGTCGGTGAGGAGAATCGCGTTCTCGCTCACTGAGGTCGTCCACTTCCCCGTTGAAGACGGCTGGTGGAGCGTATGACCTCCGTCTCGCGCGGCAATCGATCGAGAGTGCGGATCGCGGCGAACGGTTTTCGACTTTTCGGCGCGAGTGCTACTACTATTCTGCCTGCCGGCGGACGGTCGTGTTCCGGCATGTGGGTGGCTCGGCGGGGGAGCCGGGTGCGTTACAGGGAGGACGAATCATATCGATCCGTGATCGAACCGCGTCGCGTATTGCACGAAAGCGCGTAAACGCGTGCGCATGACTGGTATGAGTTCGCACAAATTGAACGAAAACGAAGGATTATTGGGCGACGCTCCATGGCAGGGCCGTGTTCGATATCTCGGTAATGGCCCTTTCTTTTTGCCTCACTTCGCGATCAGGGCCGTTGGCAAAGATACGGCGCCCAACAATTCCTCTCTCGCAACGGAATTCGGTTTCTATCCTCAACAATAAATAATTCCGATATTTTTATAAATCTGAAAACTGTTATTTATTTTATAGACATGACTTTTGCAACATTATTGTTTAAGTACAAGATTCTTTTTTATATATTTAGAATAGGTGCTCTTATCGTCGTGTCACGTCGTGTCTAAGATAGGTTAAGATAGGTTATATTTCTTTCGTATACGGGTGCGTTTCGACATTCACTGGCAGTACTGGCAGTACTGTGGTCGTCGTTCCGTTATTCCAGCCTGAAAGTAACAGCAGCAATATAGAAACGCTCCTGCAGTTCTACTCAATGACGTCATATCGTCAGTACTTACAGTGAATATCGAAACGCACCCTTAGAACTTGATCCTTTCACTCGTTATCAAAATCTCAACATCTCGAGTACTCGCAACCCGTCGCGTCGCGTAAAAGAGTCACGGTCGGTCTCGCTCCGCGTATACTTGGCACGAGACACTACCGTGTCTCTTGATAATATAGAGGACAATGACAATGTAGAATGTGCTGTGTATAGATGTAGAGCAGAAATTGTTCCACATTGTGAGCTTCCTGAACAGTCGCAAGCAAACATTCAGAACAATGAATTATCCATTTCGGAGAGAGAGTTAGATGAGAGGGATAATGTATTGGCTCTGCGATTGGGAGGGAGAATGAAGGAGAGCTCACAAATGTAAACAAAAATATAGAACACAACAATACCGAACTCGAGCAAGTCATTAAGTTAGAGGATATACAGACAATAGAGAATATAGAAGAAATGTTTGAAAGCTCAGTAATTGAAAAATTAAAGAAATTAGAGAAAATAAATAAGGCGATGTTATGGCATGTTAGATTAGGTCATGCATTGTTAAACTATCTAAGACAATTACAAAAAGTAGAAAAGAGATTATCCATGCATGTACTTTATAATTTCGCTTTACAACTTAGCATGTACTTTATGTTGTAAAGCGAGGTCCACGCTGCCTACCGACGGGGTGGGTGCGGGGGAGGGGGGGCCGAAGGCCCCCCCTCGCACCCCCCCCCCCCGTGTGTGTGTGTGCTTCCCACGCATAATTAAACTAATGAAACTCCCAGCGTGAGACCTAATTGCTTGAATCGAGATGCTTAGTTATTCTGCATGATTAATTCATTTAAAATTGGCGCAGTTTTGCATGCGCGTGCGGCCACTGAGCATGCGCATGTGGCCACAGGGCATGTTTGTAGCCGCCAGTAGTCGCTACAGCTCGTCGGTATGACAGGAATCATAACCTGATTCCTGTCAACTTTAACGTTTAATATCTCGCGTCGCGGGGCAGAGCGACACTTTTTTCTGCCAGATTCTTTTGTTTCGTACAAAAACGCGTCGATTGAGCATAATTACATCGAGATTTGAGGTGAGGCCCCTAAACTGAATAATTACTAAAAAGAGCACTACAAATGATTAAGAAAAATTCGGCACCAGGAAGAGATGGAATAGAATATATTATGCTGAAGGATCTGACCGAAGAGATGGAGGAGGTGTTGCTAGAAATATGTAATGAAGTATGGACTACGGACTGGTTCCCGGAAGACTGGAGGAAATATCAAACGATATTCATTGACAAGGCTGGAAAAGAAAAAGTCAGACCAATTGCACTGTCATCCTGTGTAGGAAAAGTCATGAAAAGAATGGTGAATGAGCGAATGGTCTGGTGGGCGGAACGAAATAACAAGCTAGCGAGGGACCAGAATGGATTTAGGAGAGGCAGGTCGTGCGAGGAAAATTTGGTCAGGTTAACAACAGATATAAGAAACGGTATTTATACAAATCAATATATTTTGGCAGCCTTCTTAGATGTTTCCTCAGCATACGATAATGTAATATATAGTATATTAATGACAATTTTAAAGAAACTAAAATGTCCGGTAAATATTAGAAAGTATATAGGTAAATGGCTATGTTATAGAGACACGGAATTTATTATTAATGGTCAAGAATCAGAATATAGAAGAGTATATAGAGAAACAAAGAACAGATAGAATACGAATCAGTGCAATTTGCAGATGATATAGCAGCATATGTCAAAGGACATAATAGGGATAATAATAAACAAATATTAGAAAAGGCTGTGAATAGTATTAATGAACAACTTACAGAGTTAGGACTCCAATTAGAACCAAAGAAAACAGTATTAGTACAATTTTCGAGATACGGTGGATGTAATAATACTTATATAGAATTAAAAAATACGAGAATATATGCACAATCAGAGACTAAATTTTTAGGAATATACAAACGTATATGGTAGGCTCTGAGTAAAACAAGTTAAGAAATAATTGGCTATGAGAGCCGACGCAGGATCGAATATGCGGAAAAATTATATTTGCAGTCAAAACCGATTTAGGGCCGAAACGTTTGATTGATCTTAATGTTTTAATGTTTTGACTGCAAATATAATTTTTTCGCATATTCGATCCTGCATCGGCTCTCATAGCCAATTATTTCTTAACTTGTTTTAGGAATATGGTTAGATAGTAAATTAGAATTTATAAAACAGGTTCAAGAAGTAAAAGGTAAAGTTAGTAAAGCAAATTCGTTAATGGTATATTTGAATAAGAAATCGAAAGGTATGGAAGTTAACACAGCATTAATGCTATATAAAAGTTTGATTAGATCAATTACAGATTATGGGAATTTTGTATATTTCCTAAAAAAGGAAGATCAGAAATTAAAAATGGAAAGAGCACAAAATTTAGGAATTCGAACAGCATTAGGGTATAGAAATAGTACTCCAAATAATGTGATAATTGCGGAAGCAAAAGTAACCTTACTCAGGGATAGAGCAGAAATATTAGCTAGGAATTTTTTAAGTAAGATTAGTATATACGGAGAGGAGGATTTATGTACAAAGATAGAAGAGTTAGTCCAAAACGAAGACTATGCTAGATATAGACAACCGTTACACCAAAAAAGTATTATAGGAGAAGCATGGAAAAGAATAAAATGGTGTAGAAAGAAAATGAGAGCAAGAAGAAAATTTGAAATATTTGATATGGAATATGATATGGTTACACAAAAAATAAATATAGATTTAAGTATTGGATACTATCGGAAGAAGAAAGGAGTGACGGATGCGCAATTGTTGGAGAAAATTAAAACAACTCATGACATGGAAGAAGGATTCACGATAATCTATACAGATGGATCCAAGAAAAGAGGTGGCAAATCATTGGGCGCCAGTGTGGTAATAGAAGAACAAGAGGAGGCGTATAATATTAACATATCGAAGAATTGTTCTACTTTCACCGCAGAAGCCATAGCAATTAAAGCAGCCTTAGAAATTATGGAGAACGAAGCGGACAGTAGACCAAGAGATATAGCAGTTTTAACAGATGCCAGAGCAGTATTACAAGCAATACGTAATAACCATTTAAGTGTATACAAAAACAAGTATATCAACAAAATAAGAGAAAGACACTTTAGACTCTGTAAAGAAAAAAAGAAAAGGATTGTCTACGTGTGGATTCCATCACACGTAGGGATAAGTGGCAATGAGATGGCGGACAAATTGGCAAAGGAGGCGACAGAAGAGGAAGCAGATGACCATAGAAGTACGATTTCTGAATTTTCGTCAGGAATTCAGAAAGGAAATTTGGAATAAAACACAAGATTCCTTAGTTAAAGATGCTAGATTTAAAGGAATCTATTATTTCAAAAACTTCTACAAAAGAAAAAAAGAAGCCATGGTTCCATGGGAAGAATGAAGAAAGATATTTTATAACGTTGACTGAGAAGCAATCACTACAACGTCAACAAGTCACTAGCAAGAAAGGGGTACATGGATGACGTCAGGTGCGAATGCGGCAACGAATGCGAAAGTATTGATCACGTGTTATGGAGATGTAACAGGTATGACGAGGAGAGGGAGAGACTGAATAGGGACCTCAGACTGAGGGGAATAAATGAGGAGATAGACATTACAAGGACACTCAAAAGAAAGGAATGGATTACAATCAGAAGCATATACAATTATATTAAAAGGATAGGAAGGATTATTTAAACAAGAAGACAAATATAATCAGGGTCAAGCATCGTTGTGTTGTATGGTTCCAGGGTGGGACCGAAGGCACTAAGTTTCTCTCAGCCAAGAACTAACCTAAAAAAAAAAAAGTCTCGCCGGTCTCGCGTCAAGTACGCGCGGAGCGATACCGACCGTGACTCTTTACGCGACGCGACGATTAATATCTTTTCTGATTCAAGGTAATTGTTTTATTTATTTATTTACATTTAATTATCCTATTTATTATTATACGACGCGAAGCGAGACCGCACCGTGATTCTTTTACGCGATTAACAATAAGTGCATGTGACAGGAATTATAGTAGTTTACGTTTACGTGAGTATTACTTCTGTAGTAACTTATACGAACGATATCATCGTAGTTACTATAAAATCTCCCGTTTATGCGGAGGAATTATCGTATCGTTCGTATAAGTTACTACAGAATTAAGTAACGTTCGCGTAAACGTAGTATAGGTTAGATTACCGGTTTCTTACTTTACATAAAACGCGAGATTCACTTATGTATGCAAGTTTAACGCCTATTGAGTTAATATGAAATAATTTTCCTAAATGTAAAAATAACACGATGATATATATGCGGTTTGGCGTGAATATATTCAAATTTGAAAATCCCGATAGAATCTTATAAATATTTTATATTGTGTCTGCAATGCCACATTAAATATCAACTAGTAAATGCCAATTGCTGCAGACCTATCTGGAAAATCTGCTTGATTCATATTAAAAGAGTAAATTTCTATCAGAAAACTGTGTGTTTTTGTCCTTGGATTGCCAGATTCACTTTTATAAAAAATTAGTCCTTTACATATCTGTATTTACTCATAAGACGATATAAATGTACTTTCATTATGGATAAGCTTTTGCCACTAAGATCTGATGAAAACAAATTGTGGACTTTTCGTATTAATGCGCATTCGCTTCCAAACAGTCAAGTATGTTCAAAACCTATCAATTTACAACATATGTAAATACGTATAGAAAAATATTCAAATAAAATCGATAACTGCATATAAGTATACACAGCTGTCGATCAGTGTGTCGATGCTGTTTGAATCCAATAAATCGCACATTCGTAAATCTTAATATAATCCATCATGCACATGAAAACAATAGAATCGGATACATTCCGTAACAGATTATCCTCATAGTGACCGCGTGCTCATAGATTCCGATAAATCCAAATCAATTGTCAAAGTCTCAATTTTGTTGTACTGATAAACCAGATGGAATCTGATAGACTTTCTATCGCTGTCTAGAAGTTTCTATCGGTCTTTTGCAACAGGGTATATATCGCGACAATAGCCGAGGTGATCGAAGAAGTTGTGTATAATGTCCCGATTCAACGGCCCCTGTCCCTGGTTGAGAGTGTTAATAATGACATTAATATCTCTCACACTGTCAAGCCAAATTGGCTCTTCGTTCAGCTTCCGACTCATTCATCATTTCTCCTTTGCAAAATTTGAAAAACAGCATGATGTATTGGTTGGTATAACAATGAATTGCTGCCAGTTTCAGATGTATTAAACAGTAAGTGGTATAATCTTAACACGTTGAATAAAATGAAATCAGGATATTTTGATTGTACAATACATTTTTACTTTGTAGAGGATGATTACATGGCTGTATATTGGAGCGACAAATGGATTAGAGGATGCATTGAACGTCCAGATCCATCGGGAGAGAGAAGCATAGTACGATTATTCGATCACGGTGGTTACGATACTGGCAGTTTAGTAATTCGTAATGTAGGCCATTGATATATAATTATTTGAGCCTACCCTTCCAAGCCATCGAAATCTTTTTAGCAAATATTTAACCAAAGAACGGTAACTATATATTGACGTTATATGTATACTATTCTTCCAGATTATACATCTCTATTCAAAATTATTTATCTTTGGATATGTAATTGTACTTTGATGTCACTCCTTTGCAGGTAAATGGTCGACAGAAGCTTACAATGTGGTACAAAATTGTTCCTCAAAGGGAGTTGCTGCTCAAGCTCAGTTTGAAGGTCGCATTCAAACTAATATTTATGCAAATATTTATTTTATGATACAAAATTATGAGGTAAGTGGTTATTATTATCCAATCTTCGAAAATCTCTTTGCAGATGCGCAAATTAATTGAAATTAATTGATTTTGTTTAGCTAATTTCCCTTACTGAAGAACTGGTAACGAACGGACATGCTGAACAAGTAGCATGGGACCAGATGAAGCCAGAAACACTTGAATCCATCTGTACATAAGACTTATCAAGAAACTCTACAATTTTCACGCATAATCCGCGATTTTTAGTTAGTATGGACTAGAGTTTAATACAATCGCCATTGATGATCCCCTTTAATCGCGTCAAAATTGATTATTTCGCTTTTTGATTTTGTTCTTTACTCATGTTGTAAAATATTTTTCCGATTGTGTAGAATATTTATATTTAGAAAAAAAGAAATTTATAAAGATTGCTATATTGATCGTAGAGTAGAGAAAACAATAACTTAACATTTTACAAAGTAGTGTCACATTTAAACTAGAACATTTGTATCGAATTACTCAGACGAATTAGGAAATTTGTTTCTACGTGACTAATATCTATTTCTGATTGGGGACGATTCGAGAACTCATTAAAATATTTTAATTTCTTTTCACATTTAAATTTAAGTCACCGTAGATTAAACTTGTTACTTTAGAAGTTATTGTTAAATGGCGAATTTTATTTAACATCTCGTGTCATCTTTTCACATTATTTAAAGGTTGCTAATTCATTTAAAGATTCGTCTTTTGAACATTATTTTTCAGTACTTGTATTCCGCACTTCACTGTCGTGGCATAATAGTTATTTGTGTAACAAGTGCCGTAAGATGAAAATTCCCGGGTACGGTTACCGCACCCGGGAATTTTCATCTTTACGCACGGCTTACACACCCTATTTTATGTTGCAAGTGCCTGGAAAGTGGTCTATCACGCACGCGTAGCGTGCGTAATGGGGCACTTTCCATGCACGTGTTGCATAAATTATTTTATGTTTCAAAAGATGGAGACTAAGCTTTCGAATTAATCCAGATGTACGCATATATACTGTATATATTTGATTAATAAGTAATTTATCTGAGACTATTTATTTATTATTGAAAAAATTAATAATTATTTTTTACTAATTATATTAATTTTCAAATAAATAGTTATTTATTTTTTATAAACTATCTATTAGTTATTTTAATAATAAAGAATTTCTTTCTACTAATTATCAGTTTACAAAAGAAATTAATTCATATTTACCTAAATACTATATAACTTTCACAAACTAGATATTTTTCTCTGACAAATTACCAATTCTTTAAGTAATCTACACTTTTCACAAAATTAAAGGAATACTAAATTTATCTTTAAAAATAGACAAAATTCAAGCAGCTGTAACTTTGTTAAAAATAAACAAAATTTAAATTTAAAAAAAGGATTTTGAAGCTTAAAATTTCTACTTTCAAAAAGTTACTATTATTTTTTAGTTTCTGTGAGTTTGGTAATTTTTACATATAGAAAACTACGAGCTGGACAAAATAGAAATTTTTTCTTTCACTTTGTGGGCCTGTCATGTTCACAAAAAAAAATCCACAAAAATTTTCGACTTTTTAACGTGAAAACTTGAAGTTTTCCTTGCAAAATCTTTTTTTAAAAATGTTTCTACAATTTTTTGTTACTAATTTATCGCGAATTGAACAAAAAATAAGCTTTTTGACTTTGATTGCTCATAACTCCCTTAGAAATCATCGTATTGCAATTCAAAAAACAGATTCTTAAAGCTGAAACTTTGCTCTATTGAACGGTATAATTGCCAAATTTTTTAAAATAACGTAGATATGATACAAATTGATGAAAATAATGTAAAAATTAGCGATTCTTATCTTTTTCATTTTGACCCAGAAAACAATTGTACAGAACAACAATGCAGACACGTAGAAACATTTTTAAAAGAAGATTTTGGAAGGAAAACTTCAAGCTTTCACATAAGGAAGTTGAAAATTTTCACAGATTTTTTTTGCACGTGACAGGCCTACAAAGTGAGAAAAAAATTTTCTATTTTGTCCAGCTCGTAGTTTTCTATATGCAAAAGTTACCAAACTTACAGAAACTAAAAAATAATAGTAACCTTTCGAAAGTAGAGGTTTTAAGCATAAAATTTAAATTTTATTCATTTTTAACAAAGTTACAGCTGCTTGAATTTTGCCTATTTTTAAAGATAAATTTAGTGTTCTTTCAATTTTTGTGAGAAATGTATAATTTACTTTTACTTAAATATTATTAATTTTTATGTATTTGTTGTTATTGCTAATTGTGTAAATAATTAAAAAATAAAAAATAAAAATGTTTTGCAGATCTCCTTGTTTAACACTACAAAATAGGTGATATCAGTACAAAATTACCTTTTTCATAAACGGTAAAAAAAGTGCCAAGTACACGCAATGTATTTTGTAAATTCAAAAATCTAACCTAAGTGGTAGCTTATTTATATCTTTTTCACAAAATTATATTATCTAACTTAACTCAAGTAACATGTATTTCAAAAAAAAAAATGTGAAATCTTTAATTTTTGCTTCACAAAATTATATTACCTAACTTAACTCAAGTGACATGTATCTAACCTAAGTGGTAGCTTTATATTTTTTTTACAAAATTATATTACCTAACTTAACTCAAGTGACATGTATTTAAAAAAAAAAAGATGTGAAATTTTTATTTTCTTTTTCACAAAATTATATTACCTAACTTAACTCAAGTGACATGTATTTCAAAAAAAGATGTAAAATCTTTAAATTAAATTACGCCAATTGTAAAGAGAATATGTATATTGCTTTGAAAGATAATTGTTATGCAACTACTTTAAAGAAATAAAACCTAAGTGGTATCTTTGTATTCCTATTTAAGGGTCTTCCTATTCTAAACCCAAGTGATAATAGCTTCTTAATTCTCTTTAACAAATTTTTAAAATTACAAAGAATTATTTTAATTACAAAGAATTAAAGAAGTCTGAGCAAAATAAAAATATTTAATTAAAACAAAATAAATAAATTTTTCTTGTAAAAAAACTTGGCGCTGCTTTTTTACTCCTGTCGCATTCTTCCTTAAATTATGTTTATTGTTTTTTTATTCCATCAAAAATCTTAGTACACTAATGTTTAAATTTCAAAGTCTAGCAGCGCCAAGTTTTTTTTACAAGAAAAATCTATTTATTTTGTTTTAATTAAATATTTTTATTTTGTACTGTTACTTCTTTAATTCTTTGTAATTAAAATGATTCTTTGTAATATTAAAAATTTGTTAAAGAGAATTAAAAAGCTATTATCACTTGGGTTTAGAATAGGAAGACTCTTGAATAGGAATACAAAGATACCACTTGAATTTTATTTCTTTAAAGTAGTTGCATAACAATTATCTTTCAAAGCAATATACATATTCTCTTTACAATTGGCGCAATTTAATTTAAAGATTTTACATCTTTTTTTGAAATACATGTTACTTGAATTGTTAGGTAATATAATTTTGTGAAAAAGATATAAAACTACCACTTAGGTTAGATACATGTCACTTGAGTTAAATTAGGTAATATAATTTTGTGAAGAAGAAATTAAAGATTTTACATCTTTTTTTTTTAAATACATGTTACTTGAGTTAAGTTAGATTATTTTTTACCTCAAATTGTATAATCCAATTTGGTTTCTCATAAATTCCTTCAAAAACTATTTTATTTGTCAGTTTATTGTAAACCTTGAACAATTTATCATCTAAATAAATACTGAATCCCCGCATCAGCCAACTTTCTTAGAAATAATAAATTTTCGGATACTTCTTTCGTTGCAATTACATTTGTTAATTTAATGACTCTCTTTTCTTTTTCATTTGTTATGAACAACCTTTGACTGTTTAATTCCACCTCTAATGCGCTTTTAATTGTCTCTAAACTTCTTATTTTTTCCGGCTGAACAGACTGTTGTTTCATTTAACTTTCTTTTTTTAGACTTTACTTCTAATTCTTTAACCGTTTGTATACTATTCTCTACTGAACTTTGCGTATTTTTTTGGTTACCTCTAAACGTTTAAGTTTTACTCTCTCTTTTTCGAAATTCACAAGAGAGACTTCTACCATATTCTCCATCATTGAATTGGCTTAGGCCATAACTTTTTCCAGTGTTTTCAACGACGCCTCTAATTTATTAGATACCGCATCCATTTTCGGTATCTCTTTGCGTTTTGGTATTGCATCTTTTTCTTTAGTCTCCTCTTTTTTCTTTTTTTCTTCTATACAAAGTTTTTCAATTACTATTTTTATTTTCTCTGAATGCACATGTATATTATCCTTCTAGATTGCTTTATTTTCAAAAGAAATACTCTTTTACCTCTATCTTTTCTTATTGTTTCCTCGCTATCTCTTTCTCTCTCTATTACTGTGACAACACTGTCTTCGCTGTCATAGTCTACTATTGCGTCTTGACTCTCTTCCTCCATCGGAAGATTCTCTGTCTCTTTTTTCATCTAGATCGGGATTTAACTATCAATTGAACATTAGCATTTCTCTTTTGACAAGATAAACTAACATTCATACTATTGACAGATAATTTAGCCAAACGTTTAATTTTTAATTTATTAATTTGCGAATTAAAAAGACAAAAGTCCTCGACTGAAGCAGAGAGCGCTCTACAACGCTATCACCCTACCCACGTAATTATGCGCGAGAAAAGAACACTGAACATTTTGGCGCTTGCGTTTTATACTCTCTCGGAGTGTCGATCCCGTGGGAGAGGGTCAGCGATACTAGAACTTTCAAGCTCCGTAACTTTAATAAAAAAATACTTTATTATAGTGTTTTGAAAAGCTCTCGAGGTATGCGATAAGAATATGCAATCAAAAATAAAGATTTCTATTTAAAAAGTTTAACCCTTAAATGACCCCTGGGGTCCAGCGGACCCCAGACCCTTTACAATGATATATTTTCAAATGTTCTTGCCAAAAATGGAGCTCATGCTCCCATTGATGATAGTTGAGTGATTGACCTACCCGTTTGTACACTTAGCAGTACTCAGTTTACTTAATTTTTTATACTATGTTGAAATTGAAATTTTAACAATATAAGCATTTTATTCTTTTTTCTAAGCCTTGAATAACATTGAAAAAAATTTTCATAACTAAAGATAAAAAAATCGAGTAAGGAGACATTTTTCATGCTGGGGTCTTTTAGACCCCTCATGTCATTTACGAGATTCTTGAGAGGTGTGGCATTTAAAGGTTAAAGTTATTTGTAGTCAAATTAATATTACTATTTAATGCGCTACTTGAAACTCTACAACTTTTGTCTGAAACATTTTTTTCTAAAATGCGTAATTTTCGAAATATTTAGGGGTTGCCATACTTTTCGTAAACCCTGTATATATGATGTATGTCCGAAAGTAGAATTACAATCGGGCAATAACGCAAAGAGACGTCGATGGTTTTCTTCTCGAGACATGTTCGAGAGAATTCGATGAGAGGAAAAACACCGTATTATTTGTTATTCCTTCTGTTTGTCGTTGGTGAGTCGGAGGTAAAGTCGAAAAGTCACGCGGTGAAATCGACAACAACCAACGGCTATCAGGACAGCCTCCGTATAGCGGAGTGCTCCAAGCACGTGCGCTTCCATCACGTGACGCCTCATCCACCAACCCCGTCACGGAAATCGTCGTGGAGACGTGACGTAACGAAATCCGGCCCTATGCAACGCGACGCTACGCGGTGACCGCTAATTCTTTCAAAGGAAGCGAGTCCATTGGTCTGATGGATGAGACGTCACACCGTTTCCGAACTTATAAATAAATGTAGCGCGGTAATGGGAGGGCACTTGTTCGCTCTCGCTCGCAATAGACACCGTCGTCTCTCGTAAAGCAAGTTGTCGCGAATCTGAAACGGGAACTGTGATTATTCGAGAACTTTATTGTAGACTCTTTGTGAAAATAAACTTATCGTTATTAAAATCTGTCGAGATACAAAACCGATCCTCCCGTTCCTGACCAACCATCGCGTGCGCTCAAACAATGTATATGTATAATAGTATGGTACTAACAACAAGTAATATACATATATACCTATATATATACCAAAAAAATTTATAATTTTTAGTTTATTATGTTAACTTGTAAGTTTATTCATTAACTTAAGTTTATGAACTTTCGTTTCCGGTGCGATAGAGTGTGACACGTGATGGTTAGGCGAGTACTTTTCGGCAGTATGTGAGAGCGTAGGAGAGGGCTGATGGAGGTGTGCATGTAAGACGGAGAGAGGGGAGGAGCGAGAGTGCGTGTGGAAGTGGAGGGAGACCTTGAGAAAAACGGAGAGAAGGAGAAAAGGGTGCGGAAAGCGTGCGTGAAAGCGGGACGGGCAAGGAGCACGCTAAGCGTAGAGAGGGGAAAGCGTTGAGTGGAAAGCAGCCGCGGAGCGCGGAAGTATAGATTGTACGCAGGGCTGTGAGTGAGACGGCCGGCTAGGGATATAGAGCTACTAGGGACTTTCCTAGAGGCAGAAAAAGTAGAGAACAGTAGAGAAAGAAACAGAATGATCGGGAAGATGGGGTATGATGAAGGGGAGGCGGGGGCGCAGATGGCAAGAAGCGGGAGCGTCGGGAAGGCATAGGACGCGGTAAAAAGGAAGAGTGTAAACGGGGGAGTGCAAGAGGGAGGGGAGGAAGAGGAAACTTTAGATAAGGGTAATAAGAAGCTACCAAGATCGCTAGGCGGCGGAAAAAAAGAGAAAAGTGAATAGAGGAAGGACATAAGGAGGTGGAAGGGGTTATAAAAGAATTGAGGGGGATGAAAGGGTGGAGGGAGGAGTTTAGACAAACGATGGAGAAGGTGAAGGAGGGATTTAAGGAGCAGGGGAGGATGATGAGGGAGGCATTGGAAGAGATCAGAAGAGAGTGTAGGGAGCGAGAGAGGAAAAGGAAGGAAGAGAGGGAGAGGATGTTAAGCTGCATAAAGGGCCTGAAAAAGAAGGTGGAAGAGCTAGAAAGAAACAGGGAGGGGGAGGAATGGGAGAGAGAGCAGGGAGGAAAGGGGGGAGGTGGGGGATAAGGTAAGATGTTTGGAGAAAAGATTGGAAAAGAAGGAGCGTGAAGAAAGGAGAAAAAACGTGATAATAAAAGGGCTGGAGGTAAAAGGAGAAAAGAGGAGGGAGACGATGGAGGAGGTGTTAAAAATTTTGGGGGTGACAGAAAATATAGAGGAGGTGAAAACAGTTGGGGGAGATAGAGAAGAGAACAAGGAGATGGTCTTAGTAAGGATGAGGAGTGAGGAGCAAAAAGGAGAAATTATGAAGAGAAAGAAAGAACTGAAGGGTAACAAGGAGAGAATTATGGAAGACTGGACGTGGAAGGAGAGGAAAATGAGATGGAGGTTGGAGGAAATCGCAAGAAGGGAGGAGAGAAGGGGAAGAAGGGTGAGAATAGGATACAGAAGGTTATGGATAGATGAGCAATGCTGGAAATAGGATGAGGAGGAAGAGGTTCTGAGGGATGAGAAGGGAGAGAAAAAAAAAGAAGAGGTGGAGGGGGAAGGGGGGAGCTCGAATTAAGAGGAAGGCAGGAGGAAGTTTCTCAGTGATAGAGGCATGTGGGTAGAGGGAGGAGGGAGCTGGGGGGAGGAAGAGGCACGGCTGGAGGAGGTGGTGAGGTGGGAAAGAGAGGTGCAAAAAGCAGAAAGATGGGAGAGAATAAGAGAATCGAGGTACAACAAATGGTACAAGGAGGTAAAAGAGGAGGGGATACCGGAGTATCTAAAGAAAGGGTGGGGGGAAAGTAGATGGAGCAGGATAGCGAGGTTTAGAGGAACGAAATGAGAGAAGGCAGGTATTGGGAGGAGGAGGAGAAAAGAATATGCAGACTGTGCGAGGAAGAAGAGAAGACGTGGGAGCACGCGTGGGAGCGCTGTAGGGATGGGAGCAAAAGAGAGAGGAGTTGGCAGGAGGCTAGGAGGGGTGCTACGGGAGGGGGAGAGGGGGAATGGTGGATAAGGGAGATTGAGAAGGATAGAGATAGGAAAGGGTATGTGGAGGATCAAGGAAGGAGGGAGAAGGAAGGTATGAGTGAGGAGAGAGTGAGAGAGAGTGAGTGGCATGCCGAAGAGAGAGGGGGGTAGAAGCGGTTTAATTGTTTAATTGGAAATTTGGTGGCAAGAGGAAACGGAAGTCCCTTGCGGGGAGGTGTGTGTGTGCGTGCTATATCCCTAGTAGCACGTTAAAACACGTTTGTCTCACTCACAGTCGAAACGCACTACCAAGCGTCATATTGTCACGTGCTCGGATTGAGCTCTTTGTTCAAAATTTGAACGAGATATTTGAAGTGGTTCAACTCTCCTCTATGGTCAAGTCTCCCGGACTCCCCCTACATCATACTCTAAATCTCTGAACGGTAATTGCGGCCGTTTTTCGGTCACATTATCCGGAAAGGCTCACTCCAGATCCGTTACCCCGACGCCTCACACTTCCCGTACCGGGCGCGGTAATTAACGTATCAGGAAGCCGACACGCCCCAGAATGACCGTACGCGTGGAAAGCACGCACGACTCAGATCACAAAATACTCAAAACTAATACTAACTAACTAACACGGGAACGCCGATATCTTATACGGTACGCAAATCGATAGACGCAAAACTAATACGGAATACGGAATACTCTAAATGGTAATCTAACTCTAATGACTGTTGAGCCGATCCGCGAGGTTTTCTCACGCAACACGCACCACCATCGTGACGCGTGGCCGGTGCCACGCGGTCATTCGTCATTACTTGACTACACGCAAAATCTCATATCACACAGTTGAGTCGAGAAGAAACGGACGCCCCTTCGGTATTCTTACGGGGAGTCAGCGGGCGGGCTATGTCTTACCCGTAGAAACGAAACGAAAAGGCGATAATCCCGGCAAGGGATTCACGGCAATGGCGCGTAGGTAAGAAAACTTTCAAGCAAACCTACGCGTCTCTCTCAAAAATAACGCGAAACGGTACCTGACAATCCGCCCTGCTGTTCCCCGATACCTGAGGTCCGGGATTGCAGGTCGTTTACATCTCGTCCTTCCTTCCTTCACAACGTCGCTCCTAGGGCCGCCGCCCTCGCTTATTCTCGGCGCAACGGGGAGGTCCTCGCCGGACGTCCTTCCACGCTCGCGATCGACCCAACAGTGCCGGGATCATTCCCGCGGCTTCGACTCGCGGCCCCCTAGATCAGGGCGCTTCGCCGCACCGGCGGATGGCGCCACGCTGCCGAATTGAACCTTCCGTCCGCTTCTTCCTGAAAACTATTAACTAGGCAGTACGCGCGCAATATAAAGGTTCGAGTGGCGAAGACTGTGACGTGCACACGGTGCAACGTCACATGCTATATGATTTTAAGTTACCTGTCATATAAATTTAAGAACAAAGCTTAAATCTGATTTAAAAACCTTATGCAATATATTTCTGTCTTTATTTTGTTTTTTTTTCAATGTAATTTAGTTTTAATTTTATTTTTATTTTGCATTTATATTACTGTAGAGAGAATTATTTGACATCAAACAGACGTCAAAATGACAGTCATAATTACTATCAAGGTATGAGACGTTTTGCAGTCATGATGCCATCATTTTGCCATCATTTTGATCACTCCTTTTGACATCATACCCCTCGTCAATTTGATGGCAATTTGACATCACTTTGACTAGGTTGTTTTCGCTGGGTGAGGACATCAAAAACATGCCACTTGCTTGCAACACGGTGAGATCAAGAATTATTATGATAGCTTGTGCTATCGAAAAAAAAACTTACATCGTTGTTAAAGACATGCACGTATTTTTCATTGTGACTCGAGTACGAACGTTCGACATGTAAGTCAATTCAGTATTTTTGTGTGAATCGTGCAAAACGATTTTTCGTATACTGAAGAAATGTCGGATTTCATACCATACAGTAGAACAACCGGCATTAATATTTACAAAGAATTTAAAGGTACTTTTAAAAAATTTAATTGTAATTTATCAAAATGTTTGTGCATTATAGTGTCAAGTGGTGTCAAGTTTGTGGTAGAATCTAAACTTGGATTGTTAGGACAATTAAAGCAAAAAAATTTTAAATTTTCTTTGCTTCGTTGTATAATATAATTAATGAAAAATAAATATTAAAAAAATCATTTAAAGATATCATCTGCTACTTGGGTATATATATATATATATATAATTCAAAATTAGATATATGTATAATGTGGCCTCATAATAAGTTAAAGTTTTAACCTTGCATTTTATAATTTTTATCTTTTGTTTTATAATTGGGTGTCAACACTGAAACCCGATTGTCGACACCAAAATTTGAGTGTCAACACCAAAAGTTGAGTGTCGACACCGAAACTTTGGGTGTCGACACCAAAATTTGGGTGTTGACACCAAAAGTTGAGTGTCGACACCGAAACTTTGGGTGTCGACACCAAAATTTGGGTGTCGACACCAAAAGTTGAGTGTCGACATTGAAACTTTGGGTGACGACACCAAAATTTGGATGTCGACACCAAAAGTTGAGTGTCGACACCGAAACTTTGGGTGTCGACATTCAAATGTCGGTGTTAAGGTGATAAGGTGATAAGCCTAAAGCCGTGATTCTAGCCGGTTTTTTTCGGTTTTTTTCTTAGCACTAATCTTTTAATTGGCTTTATAGAAATGCAAAATTTTTGTCTAGAATTAAAGTACGCATCAAAATCTAGGTCATGGTGGTCGAATTTATATCGAAAACGAAAAAAAATTAATATTTTTTGTTATACGTGACGACCACCACATATAAATTCGACCACCATGACCTAGATTTTAATGCGTACTTTAATTCTAGACAAGAATTTTGCATTTCTATAAAGCCAATTAAAAGATTAGTGCTAAGAAAAAAACCGAAAAAAACCGGCTAGGATCACGGCTTTAGGATCACCTTAACACTGAAAATTTAGGCGTTGACACCGAAAATGGAGTGTAAACACCCAAAGTTGGGTGTAAACACCAAAATCTTGGGTGTTTTTTTCGTAAGGGTTTGGATAATAGAGAATATACCGACACTTTCTCTCAGTATACGAACAGAGATAATCGGTTCTTTTAAGGGTCACTATATATTTATAACGTCGAAAAATCCGGAAATCCATGTTGGAAAAAACAGGTATAAAAATAGGAAAAAAAAATTGGTAAAAAAATAGGTAGGGTACATATTTTTCGGGCTCCCCCAATTGATTATCACTGTTGGAGTCACAACAAAGGTTTTTACCAAGAGAAGCGCAAGAAAATATCAAAATTCGGAAAAGGCCCTATTGTAAAAAATTAGCCTTATTTTATATAATAAACTTATATACGGAACCTGAGAGATATTATATTAGTCTTACATTATATACATACATACATACATACATACATATATATATATGTGTGGTGTGTGTGTGTGTGTGTGTGTGTGTGTGTGCGTGTGCGTGTGCGTGTGCGTGTGCGTGTGCGTGTGCGTGTGCGTGTGTGCGTGTGCGTGTGCGTGTGCGTGTGCGTGTGCGTGTGCGTGTGCGTGTGCGTGTGCGTGTGCGTGTGCGTGTGCGTGTGCGTGTGCGTGTGTGTGTGTGTGTGTGTGTGTGTGTGTGTGTGTGTGTGTGTGTGTGTGTGTGTGTGTGTGTGTGTACACAATTAATATATACATTCCTACTTTACTGTTACTCTTAACTTGATATTATAATATTAATAATTCTGTGATTATAGTATTAATAATAATAATCTGTGATTATAATATTAATAATAATGTGATTGTACGAAACCCGTTTGCCAGTTAAGTCGAAAAAATTGAAATACATTATTAATAATTCTATTAAAAAAAAAAACAGTGGTTAGCACGTAGAGCAACACAAACCAAAGCCATATGATATACAGTTAATACCGTCCCTCAGTTCGAGCGTCTTTCGTCTCCGCGAGCTGCCCAGACGCTACGAATCGAGAGGAGTGGGGATGGCAGTAAGAAAATCGGCCGAAAAGTGCAAACCGACCGCAATTATATAACTCAGCGATTTATACAAGTCGTTCGTTTCCGAACAAATTCAAGCCCAAGTTATCGATTGAGTCAACTCAGAACTTGATCGCTTCTGTCATTATTGAGATTTGATAATTTAAGGCCCGGTGCACCAATGTCGCATAATATTTAACCTTAGCTTAACTTACTCTTTATCTCTTTCTAATTATCCCCTTAGAAAAAGACGAAGAGTGAGTTAAGCTAAGGTTAAATATTATGCGACATTGGTGCAACCGGGACCTTTCTCAATTCGACAATTTGCATAAAGATACAGGGTTAGGTCTCGTCGTTTGTACGTCGCTAATTTATGCACTTAGCGTGAGACATTATCGCGCCTTTTAATAGAATTTTAAGCTTCTTATTATTAAAATAAAAGTATAATATTATAAAAATGGTTTATAAGTAAATTAACTTTTTGTTTTACATGTGATGATACAAAGTCTTGTCATAAACTGTGGGGAGGTCGATTTGCTGAAGATGTTGATCCTGACTTTCATAACCTAAATTCATCGATTAATATTGACAAGCGAATGTATGCTGAAGATATTCAGGTAAAATTTTAGTATATAATATAATTGATATGCATATTAATTTTTGTAACAACATGAAGTATGAAGTATAGTATAATGCTTTATTAATTATGATTCGGCTTTTTGGCCTAGAGAGGACTTGGTTTGCAATAATTCCTATCCTCTGCACGCTCACACACACTCACTCCCTTATTTCTTCTCTCGGCTGTACTTCCGAAAACGTCCATGCTTAGATTTAGGTAAAACTTTGTGAATAGGTTCCTTTGAGATAAAAAACACATATACCAAAAGAATTTTTTGCGACTCCAAAATTTAGCAACTTTTTTAACATTTTTAACTTGCTGCCTCCGCGCATACATTTTTCACACGAAACAAATTAAAACAGCTCTCAAGTAATGTAAACAACCATAAAGTCATACACAAAGTACAAATATATTAATTTGCTGCTTCTGCGTATACATTTTCCACGCGAAACGAGGTGCTACATAAGTTTAAGACTTTCCATGCGTGAAAAGCTCACGCATGTACTTTGGAGGCACACTATTACTACGTTTACGCGAGCGTTACTTCTGTAGTAACTTACGATATATCACTCGTTTACGCGGAGTAAATTATCGTAAGTTACTACAAAATCCCGTTTACGCGAAGGAAAATCCCGTTTACGCGAAGGAATTATCGTAAGTTACTACAGAAGTAACGCTCGCGTAAACGTAGTATATGTGTCTAGTTTAATAATAGTGGAGCCCTCCCGCAGGGAGGCGGAACCTACTGCCTTCACGCATACACTTTTCACGCGAACCGAGTTTCATCCCCCTGCTTTCGGAGGAGGTGCGGTAGCCCCTTCTTCGCTTACGTGTGTACTGTTTATACACACACAATTGAAGTATTATTTAAAAATTCATATTAACTTTCCACGCATGAAAAGTTCACGCATACGGGGGGGGGGCAAAGCCTTCTATGTAGGTTAGTTGACGCGCTTTAAACACTTAAATACTTTTAAAGCGCGTCACTAACCTACATAGGTTATATATATATATATATATATATATATATATATATATATATAAAATTTCGTACAGTTAAGGAGGTTGAAGCAGTTTGGTCAATCAAAGATTTTTGTTTGTAAAAAATATATATGATGGTATAGGATCTACCGCATGTGTGGAATAAATTTCAGATTTATTGACCATTCAGGAGCTGAGATATTAAATTCCAAAAATGCGTCGTTTTACATAGGGTTATATGGAGAAAGCGTTGGCGGCGATAATTGATCCCAATTTTCTTTAATATCTAGTAAAGATAAACGCTCAAAAAACGTGCCTACGCGTACGATAAATTAATGCGAACATTTAGAACGGAAAAAAACACGTATTTACCACCTAATAACAAATATATTACGAGTTAAAGCGATTGAAATTAAACGGAAACAGTAGTTGATAGTTCGCGAGTAGGTAGATGTGGCAATGCGGCGTCGGCAATGTAACCCTAACCTTACCTAGAATGACAAAAAATTCACGAACATGTTTACGTTCAGCAACTGCCGCTACGTGTGGCTCAACACAGAGGCGAGCGCTGCTACCAACCTCACAAAAGTGCAACGTTGCCAAGTTTCAATCGTATTTAATATAATCGACGGAAAGGTATTAAAAAATTGACAGCTTATATAATTGTCAAGGGAGCTACCAGTAATGACACAGGCACACAAAAAAAGAAAAGTTGTCTGAACAGAATACTCCACTAGGCTATCTTTATGTATTTTGACGCGCTGAACACGAATCCGTCGTCAGATTAATCCCAGCACACATGGGTTTCGAGTAAATCACGAAAAATGACTGAAAATCGTGAAAAAACCGATTAAAAGACATCAGCAATAAAAGAAAAAATTTATTTGGACCGGATCAAGCCTTATCCTCACGTATTTTGACGCGCTGAACACGAATCTGGCATTGGTTGAGTTGCCTGACCCCCTCCAATTTGAGTATTTTGAAAAAACGCAGGAGATGATTCAAGCCCCAGTCAGTTGAAATAATTTCGTTATCTCGAATAAAGAAATGTATACTTTAATCTATTGTTCTGTTTACTATAGTTTATGTTTGTAACAGTAACGTACTCTTTTATTCTCGAACGACCTGTGCAGTGGGTGACTCTTTTCAAACTACTGTCGCGTTCAGTTACTCTTTTCAGCAACCAACAGTAGTCCGCCATCATGTTAACATTCCATCTGACCTGGTATCTTCTTTCAATTTCTTTCATCTTGATGGAAGATGTCCCTTAATCGGCTTTTTCACGATTTTTAGTCATTTTTCGTGATTTACTCGAAACCCATGCGTGCTGGGATTAATCTGACGATGGATTCGTGTTCAACGCGTCAAAATACATAAAGATAGCCTAGTGGAGTATTCTGTTCAGACAACTTTTCTTTTTTTGTGTGCCTGTGTAATCATTATTTCATTCTATCAACGGCAAAACATATATTTATGCCATTTTTATATTGAAATAATGAGCAATACCACAAGTTTTCAAGTTAGCACTGGCAAAAAAGTTCGTTTTTAGCTAAATAAAATATAAAGATGCATAATATGATACTTTTACTATACGTTTTATGCAATAGCAGCGTATGGAGAATAAAATGATACCTAATACAGATTTTTTAATGACCTAATAAAAAACATTTTTCTAAACCGTCAATTGACTCAACTGGACCACTTCAACCTCCTTAATACACACATCAAGACTGTCATTATTCGTTCGCGCGGCGCGACGTTGGCCCAATAGGCCTATTTTGTAATGAGCCGGCACCGGTTTCTGACATTCACCCGACATTAAGAAAAAATTATATTCGTATATCCGATTCGAAATTTTATTACTCTTTTTAAACTGAATTTGTTTCTTAAGAATTTTTGAAAAATTATATATTTGCGCTGGTTATGACACATGTAGACTATATATAACACTTACATCAAATTAAGAAGTAGTCTACCACGTAAGGTTGGCTCACGATCCAAAGGTCCCGAGGTCTCGAGTTCGAATCCCATCAAAGTAAGTGTGTTTTTCAAGTACGAGAAAATATTTATAATCATAGGTTGCATCTTAAGAAACAAATTTAGTTAAAAAATAGTAATAAAATTTTAAAATAAATATAATTTTTTTATGTTGGGTGAATTTTCTCATTAGAGAGTACTTTATTTGGGGGCTACACTCATTTGAGGGTACCCTATTTGAGGATTCTTTTCGCGGTTAACCCTCATTTCGGTGTTGACCGTCAATTGACGATCCGAATTTACAACAAACCTTTGATGGTCTTTTTGAGAGTATTTTTACATCGAAAATTGGGTGTTTTTTCCGTAAGGGTTTAATAGCTAAATTACATTAAAAATTTTGTTGAAGTTATTTGGAGACTTGCATAAATAATAATTACCAACTCAAATAAGAATTATTAGAGACTTTACATTTTTTACTTTAATTAATAAGAATTATTTACCGGTTATACAGGGTGTAACAAAAAGTATAAAATCGTTTGTTGTAAAAAAAAACATAAAAAAATTATTTTAAAAAATTTGATTGCATTTTGTAGACGCATTCATTTTTGCAAAATTGCAAATGTAAAGATTAATAAAAATTAATATTATTATTCGATTTCTCTCATTATTCTACGTATAAAAGTATGAAGGTAAAGTTATCGAAAAGTGTATACCTTACGACGGCTTACGAGATATCTCATATTTTAGTTATAATAAGGTAGATAACCGCATAAATACTAAGTAAGTAGAGCCTATAATTTTTATTTTACATATTTTCCAACCTTGACTGCAACTTATGGCGTTTTCGATTTGTGACAAACCTGGCTCGGGTTAGTTCATGGACATAGAACACATATACATATCATGTATGTATTCTATGTCTATGAGCTAACCCGAGCCAGGTTCGTCACAAATCGAAAACGCCATTAGATGTATTATAGCATCAAAAATTAAATCAAATCAATTTAATTAGGGGTTGGGAGGGGATTTTACTACTACAACCGGAGCTGTGTTTCAAGTCTGACAAATTTAGTCGGTGCGCAGTCAAGGTTAGAAAATATGTAAAATAAAAATAAAACTTTCACGCATTATTTACCGAGCTTGGTTCTTAATTAGCCCGTTTTCTATATTCCTGGATTTCCATTGGAGCCTATACTTTGAATTTTAACATTATTTGTGTTCACGTAGAGAGTATTGAATTTTAAAATAAGATTAAACTGTCTTTATTATTATAATATGAATTTTTGGTTTGAAAGTACTGTTATATATTCTCTATCGAATATTTTTTGCTTTCCATTAATAAAAATTATTTTTGAATAATAAGAATATATTTTTCTTTATTAAATTATATAGGTATATTTTAAAGCCAATGCAATTGTACGCGCATTAAAAGCACGTCATACGCGCATTTGCGCTTCTTGGGTAGTGGAGTGGATGAGAGAAATAAAAAAATGAAAAAGGAATATAGAGACAAGAGAAAGAAGGGCGAAACTTCCGAAAACGTCCATGCTCAGATTTAGGTGAAACTTTGTGAATAGGTTCTTTTTAGATAGAAAACACATATACCAAAAGGATTTTTTGCGACTCCAAAGTTTTTAGCAACTTTTTTAACATTTTTAACTTGCTGCCTCCGCGCATACATTTTCCACGCGAAACAAACCAAAACAGCTCTCAAGTAATGTAAACAACCATAAAGTCATACACAAAGTACAAATATATTAATTTATTTATATACCTAAAATAAATAAAAAAATAATATATATTATATATATATATATACACTTATATATATACAAACTTTTATTCCATAAAACACATGTACATTATTTCGATTAGGACCTGATTATATTACCCTACCAATATTTCATTAAATTCTTACGCATAAATTCTTACGCACGATAGCCTACCGCATGGGAAAACCTATGGCTATTACCTGCCGTGACTACTATCCCATTTCAATAAGACTAAATTTAATCACTCTAGAGAACAGGAGATTAATTTTTGACCTAACATTAATTTTTAAAATATTAAACAATTTTATCGATAGTCTTGACCTATTAAAAAATATTTATTTAAATATTTCAATCAGGGACCTAAGACAATCTCCCATATTTTATGTTCAATATCACCGTACTTTATATGGCGTAACAGTATATTGTGCACCAAGGAGCAAAAGTAGCGTTTTTCAGACGAGTGTGAAGTTTGCCGCCCGAGCCGAAGGCGAGGGCGGCAAATCACACGAGTCTGAAAAAGCTTTCGCCCCGAGGTGCACACGATATTTTTCACAATATCTTTACGGAAAGTTCGACCTCCATGCCTAGAGAGAGGCGAGAGTGGCCATTTCACGCCAGGACGGCATAGCGGGACAAAAGTAACCACTTTCCTCCCTAGGGCGGTAAGTGATCACTCTAGAGAACAGGAGATTAATCTTTGACCTAACATTAATTTTTAAAATATTAAACAATTTTATCGATAGTCCTGACCTATGTCCGCATCTATTTTATTTAATTTTTATAAACTACATTTTTTCGTGTATATACTAAAGGGTTTTCCCGTAAATAAAGATCATTATCATTATCATTATCGTTATCGTTATCGTTATCGTTATCGTTATCGTTATCGTTATCATTATCGTTATCGTTATCGTTATCGTTATCGTTATCATTATCATTATTAAAGTAAGAATACATGTCCTAATCGGGGCCTGTTTATGTATCCCCAAGTTTTGGGTGTCGACACCAAAGTTTCGGTATCGACACTCGAATTTTGGTGTCGACAACCAAAGTTTCGGTGTCGACATTCAAATGTCGGTGTTAACACTGAAAATTTAGGCGTTGACACCGAAAATGAAGTGTAAACACCCAAAGTTGAGTGTAAACACCAAAATCTTGGGTGTTTTTTCGTAAAGGAATAATAATCAAATTGAGAATTTTTTCACTTTTGTTTATCCATTATCTGTAAGCTTACAATGTACGAAATAACTTATATTTCTGTGATTGCCTTTTGTATTTTAAATATAAGGCGAACTGATGAGAGTGCTTTTATAATAAATAACTAACAATTTTTTGTTTATAAAAATTTCTTGTTTTCTGTAAATTATATCTTTATCACAAATTATTTTTATATATAATTATCTTAAAGATATTTAATTGAATATTTTTAATTTGCTACGTATAAATAAATTTATATTTATATATTTAAATATTACATTAAACAAATATCGAACATTTAATTTATTATAGTTAAACATGGCCAGATATCGTCATACCTAAACAGTTTTCGATCATACACAACCTCAGTTCGACTTATATCTGGACAGATATGATGAGATGTAATGTATTTTGGATCGCGAAGTATAGATATGGTTATATCTAAACAGATACAGTCAGATCTATACTGTTTCGATTAAATTCAATCACAGATATGGTTCGACCTGAGCAGATATGATCCGATTTGAGGAGATAATGTCCGATCTGAGCCGTCGAAGACCAGATTACTCCCCATGTATAGTTATATATAATTATATATGAGCATATATGACCAGATCTGCGCAGATGAGAAGTTATATCTGAGCATATCTGATCAAATAAAATTTGATCTGCTGAGATATAATTTGATCTAGTTAGATCTAATCCTTTTTTCCCAGGTGCTGACAGCCTACGATAAAACTAATAGAGTCCGCACAAGAGCACGCTTGTCGACTATTGGGATTTGACATGGAGGCGGAGCTTAACCAAATATGGCGCAGAACGGCTAACACTTTCTCGTATAATGGGTCACTTTCTTCTTTTCTCTCTTTCTCTCTTTCTGCATTTTTAATGCATTTTTACAGATTTTAAAACGATAAATTTTCTCTAAATTGCCAAATAAATGATTGACATGTATAAAGCACTCCTTTTGGGGTTAGAAAAGCAATAAAATCAAACATTTAATGTTTTTGGAGTCTTATTTTTACAACTGCAAACTGAATAATTAATTCTACTCGTAGATTTTCAACGCGGAGAATAAAATTCAACATCCATAATAATAAAAATACAACTCAAAGCCGGTACGACCGCACGCCAAGCCTGTACATATGTACAAGATCTGCCACGAGATCTGTGAGCCTTCAGTGCTTTCGACCACCAGATGTCATGGCGACGAATGTCAGATCCCAATACGTTACGCTACGTTTCTATGATTTATTTTGTCTTTGTCTTCTTCCATCTGAGCGATTAGAGACACGCGCCACTTTTGTAATATGTGTGCAATAAAGCCCCTTGCACAATAGGCGATAGCGACAGCGACAAAGTTACCGACAAAGGTATAGTTTTGTCGGCAACCTTGTCGCTGTCGCTATCGCTATCGCTATCGCCTATTGTGCAAGGGACTTAAATCGTACGTTTGTATATCCTATTTCTTTGCTCGTTCTTTTGCGTGATAACCTATAGCCATTGTTCGTCTTGCCGTCTATCGGTGTATATCGCTTCTGCCCACAGTACGACAATTACAACAGCGATTTTGTTAAAAGACATAGTGATACGAGTATAATATCTATCCTAAAGTTTAAAGAAAAAGAAATACGATAGTGATGAGTCTGAAGAGATCTGAAATTGGATACTGTTGACGGCACGTAAAAAAACGTGATAGTGAGCGGACAAGTTGGTTGGTTAAGTGACAGAAAATTTATAATTTTAAAAATATGTAAGTAATTAAAATCTCTTTTAAACTATTATACTCCAGACAAAACACAAAATTCTACAAGTATTCATTTATGTCCATTTTATGTCCGGGATGTACATGAACGTTATATATATATATCCATAGGGTATGATCATCATCATCATCGTGGCGTCACAGCCCTTGGTGGGCCATAGCCTTCTCCAGAATGCACCTCCATTCGTCCCTATCAAGCGCCCTGCTTCTCCACACCCTCACTCCAATCATCCGCAGGTCACTCTCTACTCCATCCAGAAATCTCGTTCTTGGTCTCCCTCGCCTACGCTGTCCATATATTTTCTCTAGCAGAGTCTTCTTAGCTGGATCTTGGTCAGGCATCCTCATCACATGCCCTACCCATCTCAGGCGCCCCACCTTGACGTGTTTCACCACATCCGGGCCCTGGAAGAGGCTATATAACTCATGGTTATACCTTCTTCTCCATGCTCCATTTTCCTTTATGGCCCCAAAGATTTTTCTCAGGATTTTTCGCTCAAAACATCCTAGAGCTGCTTCATCTCTTTTTGTTAGCGTCCATGTTTCTGATGCATATGTCAGTACTGGTCGTATAAGGGTTTTATATAATTTGCATTTAGTCGCCCTGGAGATATTGTGTGACCTTAGTTGCGGCATTAATGCAAAATAGCACCGGCTTGCAGATTCTCTGTTTTATTATACGATTCTCTGTTTTATTTCCGTCGTGTTGTCGCTGCAGATAAGGGATCCCAAATATGTGAACTCGCTGACAGCCTCTATTTTATCATTAATAGGGTATGATACTGTCTAGAATTATAACATAAGAAAAGTTAAAAATAAAATTTGTTTTGTTTTAACCTAGGATGAAAAGAAATGAAAAGAAAAAAAAACATTCTCAATGGAATAAGATATTGATGCTTTGCAAACATTATCAGATAATGTGCAAACATTGAAGAAAAACTTGTTCAACATATATTACATCTAGAAGCAGTATTTTTTAGGCTTAATATTACAGATGTGCAACAATTGGTTTTCCAAAATGGTATTCCACACAAGTATAATACTATTAATATTTTATTTCAATTAATCTTGCAATTTTTCCTTTTTCTTCCGTCATTTCCCCTCGGCGATATCTATCTCTCTAGCTATTTTATGCCTCAATGTGTTTACCGTTCTTTTCCTTTCTATATCAATACTAATCTATGCCCGCTCGCGCGCCACCGTATCGTCCCGTCTCTTTCCTATCGCCACTCTACACTAACTTTCGTCCGTGCCGTACCCGTCACCTCTCCCTTGCCACTTTCCTTTCCTTTATCCCTTTTTACCTATTCCTCCCCTTTTCCACTCTTTCACCTCTTCACTCTCATACCTCCACTCTCTTCCGCTCGATCGCTCTCGCCTTCTCCAACCTCCTCCAAACTATCTTTCTATGCAATTTTAACCTCGCTCACACACACACACCTGTTACTCTCGCTAGCACCGGAAACGGAAGTCATGTTATTAGGAATACGGAAAAGAATAGCAGAGGTAAATGAAGAAAGAAGGTTGGAGGGAGAAGAAGGAAAAATCGAATGTAAGATAAGAATAGGAGAAGAAATATAGAGAATAATAGGATTATATGTAAATAATGATATAGACAGGAAACTAGAAGGCTTGAAGGATTGGACGGAAGAGGGGAAAAAGAAGGTAAGAACTATAATAGGTGGAGACTTTAATGCTAGAACGGGTGAAAAAGGAGGATAGGAAGAAGAGGACGAGAGAAGAATGGAAAAAGAAGGGAAAAGATCAAAAGACAAGAAAATAAATAGGAACGGTGGAAGGCTACTGGAATTTATAGAGGAAAGAGGATGAATGATATTAAATGGAGGCGTGAAAGGGGATAAGGAAGGTGAATTTACATACACAGGAGGGAGAGGCGAGACAGTTATAGATTACGTTATAGGGGAGGAAGAGGTTAGAGAAAAGGTGGAAAGACTGGAAATAGGAGAAAGAGTAGACTTAGATCATCATCCATTAATAGTATGGATGAGGGGTAAACTTGAGAGAAAGCAGGGAAAGAGAGAAGGAGAAAGAATAAGAAGAAGAGGAGTATGGAGCGAGGAGGAAAGAACACAATTTAAAGAAAGGTTAGGGATGATGGAAGGAAGAAAAGGGGAACTTCAAGAAGAGATAGAAGTAGGAATGTCGAGGATAAGAAAAGTAATAAAGGAGAATGAAAATGAGGGTGGGAGAATGGCTAATAAGAACAGAAGAGGGTGGTGGGATGAAGAATGCAGGGAGAGAAAAAGAGAAGTGAGGAGAAAACTGAAAAAATGGAGAGAAAAAGAAGGAGAGGCGGAAAGGTACAGAGAAGGGAGGAGGGAGTACAGAAAAATGTGCGAAAGAAAAAAGAAAAAGGAAAAGGAAAGGATGATAAGAGAAATAGGGGAAGCGAGAACGAAAGGAAAGGTATGGGAGTTGATAGGCAGCGTAAGAAAGAGAAGGAAGAGGATAAACGAAGAGATAAAGCTGGAAGAGTGGAAGGAATATTTTATGGAATTAATGGGTGGGGTGGAAAATAGGGTAATGAAAGGAGAAGGGGGAAGGGACAGGCAAGAAGAGGAAGAGATAGAACTGGAGGAGGTAAGAAACGTAATAAAGAAATTGAAAACAGGAAAAGCAATAGGCAATGATGGGATACCGAACGAGGCGTTGAAATTTGGAGGAGAAAAAATGGTGAAATGGATATGGGAAATATGCAAACGGGTCTGGAGGGGGAAGGCTGGCCGGAGCAATGGAAGGAAGGTGACATAATCCCAATAGTAAAGAAAGGAGAAGGGCGAGAGGTGAAGGACTATAGAGGGATAACTATCATGTCTTTGATGTATACAAAATTTACACGGCGATATTAGCGGAAAGGATAAGGAAGGAGGTAGAAACGAAGAATTTGATTCCCGATAATCAAGCAGGATTTAGAAAAGGAATGGGGACAATGGACTAAATGTTCGAACTGAACTACTTGGTAAATAGACAACTAGAAAAAGAGAAAGGAAAAATGACAGTATAATATAGTATAATTATACATAGATTTGAAAGCGGCGTTTGACTCAGTGGACAAAGAAGTATTAATTAAGGCGGTGAAAGAAAGAGGAGTAAGGCAGGGACTAATAGATAAGGTTGAAGAAATACTGAGAAAAACGAAGAGCAGGGTAAGAATGGGAAAAGAGAGTGGAGAAACATTCTGGATGGCGAAGGGTGTAAGACAAGGGTGCCCGCGTTGAGTCCGATACTCTTCAATATATTAATAGCGGATATGGAAGACTATATGAAGAAGGGCGGATGGAGAGGTGTGAAACTGAGAGGGGAGAAGATATACACATTAATGTATGCGGATGATGTAGCCGCTTGTAGCGCTGATGGCGGAGGAGGAACAAGACATGAGATCGATGATAAGGAGGCTAGAGGGATACCTGGACAGGAAGGGATTGACATTAAGTATAGAGAAAACAAAAATAATGAGATTCAGAAAGAGTGGAGGAAGGAAGAAAAAGTATGATTGAAGATGGAAAGGAAAGAAATTAGAGAAAGTTCAGGAATTCAAATACCTTGGATACACACTAAAGGAAAATGGGGGACAAGAGTCGCACATTAGAGAGAGAAAAAGGAAGGCGGCGAGAGTAATGAGGGAAGGGAGATAGGGGGATAGGAAAAAGAATGTGGAAAAAGGATTGGAAAAGAAGGATCGAGTTATACGACACTTTGATATGGACAGTGATGGAATACGGGGCAGAAATATGGAGATGGAAAAAAAGGAAGAAGGTAGAAGGTATACAAGAGAAATTTCTCAAATGGGTATTTGGTCTAAACTGGAGGACACCAGGATATATGGTGAGAGATGAAATGGAGAGGGAGAAGATGAAAGGCAGAGCAAGTAAGAGAGCATTGGAAAGAAGTTAGAAGAGAACAATGGAGGGGGAATAGCGAAGAAATGCCTGGAAGAAATAAAAGAGAGATGGAAGAAGAGGAAGATAATAGGAAGGTGGGAGCAAGAAAGAAAGAGTTACCTAGAAGGGTTGGAGGTGAGAGTTGAAGGAGATTTTTTTCCTTCTCCCCTTACCTTCCATGCAATTTGAATAACCCTCCTTCTTATCTTCCTTTCTTCCCATGTTAGATCTTCCTCAATCCAAGTACTTTCGTCTTTCAATTTCCACTTATTTCTCATTATTCTTACCTTCTCTTCCTCACTCCCTACTTTTACCACTGTCATACCTCCCTTCTCCCTCCTTCCCGCATCTATTTTTCTTATTTCCTCTATCTTATCCTCCACTCCTATCTTTTTCATCACCTCCTCTATTCCCCTCTTTATTCCTCCCGCCTCCTCTTTTACTCCTTTTACCACCACATTTCTCTTCTTTTTTCCCTCTCTCCTTCATTTTATACCTCCTTTCCAGCAATTCCACCCTCTCTTTTTAATCAGGCACTTCTCTTCCCTCCCCCCCTTCCCAGTCCTCCGCTTCCTTCTGCACCTTTTCCTCCTTCGTTCCCCCCTCCTTAGCCTCCATTCTCATCCCTTCCAGTTTTCGTTCCAAATCCTCTATTCTCTTCTTAAATTCCTCTCTCTCCTTGCTCCACTTCTCCTCTCGCGCTCTTAGCTCGTTTCTTATCTTCTCTACTTCCCTTCCTTGTTCCTTGAAACCTTCCCTTAACTCTTCTCTCATGCTCCTAAAACCCTCTCTCAATTCGCTAATTATCTCCCTCATCTCTTTTTCCCCTACCTCCGTTTCCGAATTAGGCGACTTTGCCGTCATATTGCTTCTCTTGAAAGCTATCTCCTTTTCTTCCCCCCCACTCTTATCTAAATCATCCCTCTTCCTTTTCCAAAACTCTTCCAAAGTTCCCGTGCTCCCCGTGCTCCCCGTACTCCCTCTTCTACCTCTATCCTTTTCTTTTACTTTGTCTATCGCTTATCTCCGTCCCGTTTTCTTTCTCTTCGTACCCCAGGTAGCAGACAGTCGTCATAATGACGTGATTCTTACGTCATTTTATGACGTATGTTACGTCATTTATTCCTAAAGTTTAACGTAAAAATGACGTATTTTTCACGGTCCTAAGTCACATCCCAACGACGTCATTTTCTGACGTTTTATTGACGGCAAAAATAGGTCCAATGTACGACATACCGGTTTCTAGAAATGTTTTTTATGAAATTAAAATTTTAAAATGTCTACTTGATAAACGTTTATAAAAAAATGTTCTTTTTCTTTATCTAAGAAAAAAAAAAGCTTTTTAACTGTTTCGTTACATGCCATGTGCGTATAGCCGCTCTCAAGGCGGTCACCCATCCTAGTACAGTACCGCGTCCGAGTCGCTTGACTTCGATGATCCAGTGGACAGTGACGATCTTCTCACCCTGATGCTTCCCTATTAACTGTACTTGTCTATAACAGGTACATCTTTAAAGTGGTCAAAAATCTTGTAATGATATCTTCTTAATAGTTATAACACTGCATGAAATAGTTGTCATGAAACTATAATTACACACGCAACTAGATCCACTTATACCATAAATTTACAACGTCAATCATAAAGTTACGAAACACTTTATAAATGTAGGAATATTCCTGTGAAAAATACTGTGAAAAATATGTCATTTTTACGTCAAACTTTAGGAATAAATGACGTAACATGCGTCATAAAATGACGTAAGAATCACGTCATTATGACGACTGTCTGCTACCTGGGTAGTCAATTAAACGTCTATATAATGTCATTTTACAAAGTCTTTTTGACGTATTAAAACATGACGTTAAATATACGTCACTTAATCGACGAATGACGTTACTGACCAATTATGACCAAATATTGACGTCAAAATGACGAGTGCTTGCTACCTGGGACATCTCTGCCTACTCTGCGTCTCACTTCTCCCTCTACTTGTACTCTGCTCTATGCCCTGCCTCACACCAAAGCTCGTACCTCCTTTCTCCTGCCGAGTCGCCCCTTTACACCGGCTATCGTTCTCGCCCTACCTAGCGCTACCGCACGCGTCTCGGCTCGCCCATCGCGTCGCCCCTCTACACCAACTATCGTTCGTGCCGTATCCTTTGCCCGTGCCTTGTCACTTTTTTACCCTTTAATCCCTTTTTCCCGCTCCTCCTTCTTTTACCCCTCTCACTTCCACACTCACTCACCTTTACTCCTCTCTTCTCGCACACTCTCACCCTCCTCCGCCTCCTATAAACTTTCCTTTCAATTCACTTTCTACTCGCACACTCTCACACCTGTCACCTCGATCGTTCCGGAAACGGAAGTCCGTATTTCACGTTAATTATTTTGTAGTAATTTAGAATACGGGCCCAATCTCCAATACTGATAAAATTATTTGAATAAAGTAAAGCGCGCCACTAACCTATATAGGTTAGTGGCGCACTTTACTTCTTAAAATTTCGTGATTGTAGCCACGGCGCATTTTGTTGATGACAGATTTTCTAATCGCAATAATCGACAAGTTAAACGATTTGTTTTGGGTTGTACTCTGCTCTAACCAAATGCACAAAAACAGTTAAATACAAAATATCATTATATCATTCGTAAATATATCATTTGTTTATGATCCGTAAAATTCTTATCCCAGAACATTTTCCGTATCGGCCACATATTTGCATTGCCAATAATGTCCTAAACCGCAAGCAACGGATTATTGCTGGACTGAGTATGCCATTGTAAGATTTAAGATGTGCAGGTTGCAAATGATAAGATATTTATTTAAGTAAAACGCGTCGAAGTGAACTACACATGTGGCTACGGAGCATGCGCATGTGGCCATGGGGCACGTTCAGTCGCTTTTTTTAGTCGGTATGTCAGATTTTCTAACCTGAATAGTCGTCAACTTTAACGATTAATATCTCGCTTCGCGAGGCAGGCCGCCGCGTTTCTCTGCCAGATTCTTTCATTTCGTGCAAAAATGCGTTGATTGAACATAATTTCATCTATATTTGCGTTCAGGCCCGTATTCTAAATAAATACCTTTCAAAATTGTGAGAATTGGGGGTGTCTCCTTAATATTAAATATTTACCGTGTAATCATGCATGTGTGATCCATCCACACAACAATTAGGTTGGGTTAGGTTAGTTTTTTGGAGGTGAAGCCTCCCGCAGGGGGGCAGAACTCACTGTCTATATACGGTATCATAGAATTACATGTACTATTATTCATTATATTTTCTTTGTTAAACTTTGTAATAAGCAACGACCCCCAACTTTGATCAACAGTTTTTGATTTAGGGGACAAGAATACATAAAATGTACCTCCTTCCAATTGATTTCTCGTACTTCAAAAAATAAAATATATTTAACCCAATCAGCAATAATTATTTCAGATTTAAAAATTTTTTTTAATATTTGAAAAATATACATCTTTATATTTTACTTTGAAAAATATTATTTTATACATATATCTATATCACCGCAGCAGTGTTGGGTGAGTCTTGCGTTGTATTGCTGGCAAAGATATGTCTCGCGGATGTCATGATTTTGCTTTGCTGCCTTTGCCGGAGGCCTGCTTATATTAAGTGAAGCCCAGTTGCGCACAGAATAAATCGGACACAGTAGGAAATAAACACACAACGGTTATAATCGGACACAGTAGGAAACGGACACAGTAACAATCGGAAACAGTAGGAAACGGACACACGGTAGTTGCAATTGAAATTGGACACAGCAAGAAACGGACACATAGCCCGGTATTCATATAGTCCGATCTTATATTTAAGATTGTTTTCAGTACAACTAAAAATAACACTGTGCGACAAATATAAACTTTTTATAAAGGGATGGGAAATTTTTAAAAGAAATGGAAAGATTTTGTACCCCGAAACACATTCTTAAAAGGATTTTGTTAGGTTAGCGCATTTAAGCTTTTTTTCACTAGGTACTAGAGACAGAATTTAGCTAATCGCAAAATGATTAAAATAGGTTTCAAAATTTTATTGGGATCTGACATATCAAGATACGACATCTTGCGGGAAATATAGGCTCTGAAATGATACTTTTCCTCGACGCAGCATATGCTTGTACGTACCTACATACACGCGTGATATTTTGTCGTAAAAATGGAAAGCTGAATTTTCACCGCGTTCAATAAAAAAAAGGATGTATTATGCTGTGTATTTAATTGCACAACAAATCTTATCCGTGCAAGAACATTGAAATCGTCAATGTTATATTCCTATAAATTATATTCATAATTTATAAATTATTAATATAATTTATATAGAAATAACAATTTATACATATAAATTATATTTATATTTTATATTATTAAAGAAAATAGAAAAAAATATTCTATTATGCGTGATCAGTCTCTATATTATACTTTACAGGTTAGACACTTACTTGTAGCAGTGCAGCAAAACAGCAAATATATGTTTGCATTTTTCGCCAAGACCTGCTTTACACAAATATAGCATTGCTTCAATTTCATCATTTCGACGAATTTTTCCTTTTATTTTGTGCGGTTTTCCCCTCAAATTTGATGTTTGTGAACAGAGAGCTAATATTTTTACGGTATCACTTTTCGCACTTTCTCCATCTTTACCACATAAAATAATATGCTATGCCTTTGGTAGTCTTTCGCTTTCAAAAAAATTTCTACTCGATGGACCACTCTTTGTCTAACAACAAATATTTTCTAATGCCAGCGACATTAAGTGGCAGAAACGAGCATAATGTTTTTAAAAGTGATACCTTTCGCCAGCCATATTGACTACGTCACAGATAGACTCCGCCCACATGTCAGATCCCAATACCTGGAGTCTTTTTGGGGCAAGAAAGCCATTTTTGGAGTCGTTTAGATATTTAGGCTGCGTTTATTTACTGCCAGTACTGAAAATCTATAGTTTACATCATGCACGTTACAGATTTTCAATACTAAAAACGTAGCAAAAACATTGCAGTTTTGCAATTTGATGTCTCTAAGGCCGAACAACCACTCATTTTTATAATTTTGTATCACTTCACGGCCATTAAACGGTTAAGGCCATTGATGAAAAAAGGACACATAGGCTCTGTTCAGGAATCGCAAAATATCTTCGTTACTTTCGATCGTTAAATTTCGACCAGTATTTTTCGCCTTGTTTTCATTCCGCGTGTTTATCTGCGAGACCTTGTCGGAACCCGACGTATTCCCGAGAAAGCTATCTGTTGTTACCCGAATTTCTCGTTCGCTCCTCGGAAACGATCGCGTTATTCGTCGAACCTTCCCTCTCTTCGCGCGCTCGCAATTACCGTCTAGATATCTATTGTGAATACCGCTCGTCTCAGAACTTCTCGATACCTCGTCACAGTAACACATTAAATTTTCGATACCATCAATACAAGCATCTTGATTAGTCGTTCCTCTTACCAATACCTTAGCTGCCGAGTCCTTTTTACAAGGCTGTACCAGCCAACCGCGCTTTGCGAATCGAAACCTGATCGCGGAGTGCACATTTTGGTCCTTCGAGCCGGATTCGGAGTCAAGAAGACTATCATATCGACTGCGACTCTCGAGGTGCGGAGTGACGAGACCCGTTCGCCATGGCGTCCTCACCAGATGAGCTCCTGGCGAAGCAGCACCAACTGATGAGCTCAATAGCTCGTACCCTGACCAATTTAAAAAAACTAGGTCACGCCAAGATGACCAAGGCGGTGGTGCAGAGCCGAATCACAACCCTCAAGGAGAAGTTCTCAGAAACGTGGGACTTGGATGCACGGATCCGGGCATCCCTCGACGCAAGCAAGGCCAAGGAACTGCCTTACTTCTCCGCCGACTATTTCCAAGCCTGTGAGGACCAGGACGAGGCGCTTGACTACATGTCCGAGGTGCTAGCCAAGGTGTCTGATATCGACGCGGTCGACCTCAAAGTAAATCACGCTTCAGATTTCATCCACCGTCCGACGACTCAGCTTCCGCGGATCAACCTACCGACCTTCAACGGATCTTTCGACCGCTGGGAAAGCTTTCGCGATCGTTTTCAATCGATGACTATCGCCAATCGCAATATTCCAAATGTAGATCGGATGCATTATCTATGCTCAAATTTAACGGGAGATGCAAGTAGCGCGCTCAACCATCTCGCGATTACCAACGCGAATTTTACAGTGGCGTGGAATATTTATACGTCGCGTTATGAGAACAAACGTCGTTTGATTAACCTTATCATTTGCAAACCTTATTCTCGTTGCCACAGCTCGCGTCTGAGACCTTCAGAATTTGCGTGACAAAGCGAATGTCTCAGTTCAAGCGCTCAAAAATCTCGATCGTCCCGTCGATACTTGGAGCGATATCCTCGTATTTCTGATCTCGCAAAAACTAGACAAATCTTCCCGGAAAGCGTGGGAATTACAGTTAAGCGAAACCGTCGATTACCCTACGTATGACGAGTTGGATAAATTTTTAGAAACGCGTATTCGCGCTTTTGAGGCGATCTCGCCTCCAAAATCCGAGAAATGTACTGACGGTTCTCAAAAGTCGTCTAAATCGAAATCGATCGCTTTTCATTCGACAACCACTGCGAACCTTGCGTGTCCGATGTGCAAATCCTCGCACTTACTATACCAATGTCCGTCATTTTTAGCGTATACTCCGTCACAACGATACGAATATGTAAAGAAGGAGAATCGTTGTATCAATTGCTTCGGGTGTAGACATTCGATGAAGAATTGTAAAAACGCGCGAGCCTGCAAAACTTGTCATAAGCGACATCACACCTTACTGCATTTCACGGACGATGCAAAACCGGCTAGCGTAGAGTCCGCTCCTACCGTCGAATCAACGAGTACCGAGACAGGTAACGAAATCGCGTCTCATTTAATTTCGAATACGATGACGCCGAAGGCAACCGTACTTTTGGCAACCGTTCGAGTTCGTGTTTACTCTCCACAAGGTCGCTTCGTTTATGCCCGCGCTTTGCTCGACCAAAATTCCGTCGTGACCTTAATTTCGGAAAATATCGCTCAGTGTTTGCGTCTCGCGAAAGTGAAGCAAACCACCCGTATTACCGAAATTGGAGAATCGTAATCGTTGTCGCATTCAGCGCACATATTCGTGTAACCGCATCTTTCGGCGACAAACCTGCATTCTCGACGACCGCGTACATAGTCAAATCGCTCTCAAAGTATGCACCGAATCGCGTTCAATGGACGTCACGATGGGCGCACATCTCTGACCTAACGTTAGCGGATGGGAATATATGAGCTCTGATCCGATCGATGTAATTATCGGAGCTGATTTATACGGCATGTTTATATTAGACGGTGTTCGTAAAGGAAATGCAAGCAAGCCTATCGCGCAAAATACCGCATTCGGCTGGATACTTTCCGGGCCTATCACTCCCGCTCGATCCCTCCATCCCGATTCCGTTCATATTCATCACGGAACAATTCTTAAAAATCTGGATCTCGATCTTCGCCGTTTCTGGGAGATTGAAGAAGTCCCTCATAAACCACATTTAAGTCCCGAAGAGCGACAATGCGAAGAGCATTTCGCCGCTACTCATTCTCGCACGCCGGACAGGCGATACGTCGCCACAGTGGGGCCGATTCCCGAAAAGCTGGTCAAAAGTCGAAAAATAAAGTTTTAATTTATGGGATTTGAAGTACATAGATGTATAGAGTAATGTTCAAAGAATATGTAACGGCCCTTTATAAGGGCTAATTAAGTAAGGTAAATGTCCCTATGGCCGACACCTATAAGGCCGACCCAACAAAAGAATGGCGTTGTCAAGCGTGACAAAAATAAATTCGATAAAGAGTTTCATACTGGTGGATAGCTTCATCCATGCACTTTCCAAAAATCGTAGGCTCAATCCATTCCGTCAAGTATTTTTCTAGATAGAGAAGAATAAAGGCGCACTAGTGCGTGCCTTCTCTACCGACCAGCTGTGTCCAATTCCGACCGGGCATGTCCCCATTACCGATTACCTTTTTTCAGAGCATGCGAGGCGGAGGTTTCAACCGAAAAGTAAACATAAAATGAACATAAATCAATGATAAACATGAAAAATACACATAAGTCATGAAAAGGTATTTTTATCAAGCCAAACCTGGACGACGACGACGACGATGGCGATGACGGTAACGACGGCGACTCTCCGCGCTTGGCAGCGTACGAGTCGCTGCTGAGCTGATAATTGCTCGCGCGTCGCCTGTCCATCCTGAACGGAGGGAAACGCTCGTGGTAACAACGGCTCGCACTGTGCCAGAGCTTACGCACGTAACCGGTACCGTGGACGTGGACGACACGGAGGGCCGCGCCGAGCTCGTGAATCGCCTCCCGCAGGTAACCGAGAACGTGATACGCGTGCGGCGACAGCAGACTGTCGTTGACGAGCAGGCGTTGTATATCAGCACGCACCCACACGTCACACTCAACACCACGGCGCCGCGACTACCGAGATCCCACATAGTACTGCCTCTAAGCGGATAACCTCACCGCAGCCGTCGGCTTCCGCAGCTTCGATGATACTGACGTTTACGTGTATGGTACTGGGGACATGCAGGCGTTTTGCTGTGTCTAACCTCGACCATCGAATAAATAAAAAAAATGACAGTTTTTGACTAAATTTTTTTTTCGAATATGGCAATCAAATTGTAACAAACCATTTAGCGCTCGGATTATTCCTTACAAAAGGATTTTGAACGAAATACGGACTATTTAGGCGACCGACAATTCCTAACCTCACTCTTAAGAATACGCGTGGATGGTGACGTGCGGCAAGAAATGCGAAAAAAAATATATTTAACTATTGTACTTACTCTGCACGTTATAATTCTTTTGTACTGCACGAATTCCTGAATTTTTCCACTGCACTAATGAACGTGTTGTTGAATCAGCAGCCTCGTAAACAACGTTTCACGTCAAAAAAGTCGGTAGAGGGAACATGGTCGGCCATGGGGACATTTACCTTATACATGGCAGGTATAAGCCAGTACAAAAAGGACCTTCGCACGAGTAACAGCTCGAGCGTCCGAGCTCATGTTCAAGCGTCATATTCAAAAATTCGTAGAAAATCGTAAAGTTGATCTTTTTTAATTCTACAAAATGGATGTTTTAAATGGAAAAATGTAGTTTATTATCGTATTTGTCAGAAATTATAACAAATAAATATAAATTAACAGTAACGCAATGTTTGAAGTGTAAAATAATGAAAATTTGTGTGCAATCGTTTCAGAAAAATAGAGAAAAGTTAAAAGTTTCACGGATTCCCGCAGTGAAACAAATTTTAAATTAAAGTTTATATTATTATGTAACAAAATTTGTAAAAATTAGCTGCTACTGGCTGCTACTTTGTTTTTAATGTACATTTGTATTTAAAACCTTCCAAATTCGCATAAACTTATTAACGCCTATGCTTAAACCACTAACAACATAGTAAAACTAATAATTGAAAATAGAACATGACCTTTAACTATGTAAATTAGAATACAATAATTGTTTAAACAATAGTTGTTTAAACAAATTACTGCAAAATAAATTTTTTATAAATCTGACAGCGGCAATAGATTCAACGGGAAAAATAATAAAATGTTAAAAAAAGTGTGTGTGTGTGTGTGTGTGTTGTGTGTGCGCGTTCGTTGAAGTAGTAGCTGTTGTGTTGAATACAGATAGATTTAATAATATAGATTTAATTAAAAAAAAAAAAAAAGAAATTAATAGAGATAGTTTATGTTTCGGGTTATCTACATTACATATGTGGATTCGATTCTTTGAATGTTGTTTGCATATTTCGTATAAAATCGAAATTAAAAAATGGCAAGCGCGAGGAAATGAAAAGAAATTAATAGAAGATAGAAAAAAAAAAAACAATTCAAAAAGGTTTTCGCCAACAGTTAGGCCTTATTGTTGATAAACCAAAATCTGGATTTGGCAATACGAAAGATGGGAATACTGCTCGACGATTTTTTGAAAATGAATCCATTTCCGTTGCTATAACGGGCGTTGACGAAGATCTTATTAAAAGATTTCATATTATTTTACAAGCTATTACAAGTGGTCATGAAATTAACATATCAGATTTCCAAGAATACATAATACAGACAGCTCGAAAATTTATATCCCTGGTTCTACATGCCTACTTCTATACACAAACTTTTAATTCACGGCTCTGAAATAATACAATCTGCTTTACTGCCAATCGGACAAATGTCTGAAGATGCACAGGAGTCTTGTAATAAATATATTAAAAGATACCGTAAAGATTTTGCACGAAAATGCAGTAGAACAAAAACGATGGAAGATCTTTTCTTGCGCTTGCTAGCGTCATCAGATCCGTATATATCAAGTTTAAGGAAATTGCCACAAAAAAAATTAAAATCCTTATATCCGGAAACAGTTGAATTGCTTACTTCACCATCACTTTATGCGTCCAGTGCTGATTCTATCTCTTCTTTTTCGATATCATCAGATTCTTCAGGTTTAGATACAGATAATTCAACTGATGATGAAAACTAATTTGTATGTAAATTTTATGTAAATATTAGGTACTTGTATGTAACTATTTGTATGGAAATATTAGATTAATATTTTTGTAAACACAAATTTATTTTTTACATACGGCTTTGTATTGTACTTCTTAATTTATTTGTCACAAGTTTTTTCATAAAATAAATAACAATTATGGATTTTAGAAATTTTGTATTCGTCATTTTACATCTGCCATTCATTTTGTTTCCAGATTCGTTATTTGCGACCCCGAAAACCTATAAATTCCACGTTTCACATAAATTAAATAAAAATAACGGTTTATAAATATGCTTTTTAGTATTTCGTAGCCGCCATTTTGTTTTTTTTTTGTTTTATTTTGACTTCAGATTACTAACCAGCGACTTTGAAAACATATGTGTACAAAATTAAACATAAAATCAATAAAAATTACGATTTATAGATATGCTTTTTAGTATTTTATAGCCGCCATTTTTTTTTTAATTTCGACTTGAAATTCATTATCAGCGACCCCAAAAACCTTTATATACCAAGTTTCAAATAAATATCTTAATTTTTCGACTTTTGGCCAGCTTTTCGGGAATCGGCCCCGCGTCGTTCGGTTGCCCTTCAAAACCGGTCCCCCTATAGATCTTGGCGAATCCCGCTTTACCGCGTTATCAAGTTTGTTCCGCTCGGAGCGTCGACTTCTTTGCGAACCGAATAAAGCCGCGTTATATCGCGAATTCCTTGAGGAGTACGAGAAGCTTGGTCATATGACGAAAGTTAGTGATACCGACTCACAAGCGAGTCACTCTCAAATCTATTATATTCCGCACCACGCTGTCTTTCGTGAGAGCAGCGTCACCACTCAGCTTCGGGTTGTCTTTAATGCTTCCTGCGCTACATCGAACGGCACCTTGTTAAACAATCATTTGCTAATCGGTCTTAAGCCACAAAGAGATCTTGCCGCAGTTATTCTGCGATGGCGTCAGCATCAGTACGTTTTTACTGCCGATATCGCCAAAATGTACCGGCAAATTCTCATCGATAATCGCGACGTGGACTATCAACAAATTCTCTGGCGCTCGTCGTCTTCCGAGCCAGTCGCGAAATACCGGTTGCTTACCGTTACATACGGCACTGCCTCAGCCCCTTATCTCGCGCTTCGCGTCTTGCTACAGCTCGTAAAAGACTACGGAAACGAATTTCCGTTGGCCGCTCTGGTTTTGCTTCTCCTAACATACGTCGACGACTGTACGTTCGGAGCTGAACTCGCGCTTAAAATTCGCGATCAGTTGATTGCTCTTTTTGCAAAGGGCGGTTTCCGGTTACGCAAGTGGGCAAGCAATTGTCCCGAGTTGCTGTCCGACATTGATCCTTCAGATCATGGCCTCGCGCGCGATAAGGATCTACACGTCGACGAGCCGCTAAAGATATTAGACGTCGCGTGGAATCCCGAAAGCGATTCGTTCCATTTCCGTGTAACGACCCCACCGAATCCGGGGCAGCCGAAACGTGCGGTCTTCTCCATTATCGTCAAACTTTTTGACCCGTTAGGATGGGCAACTCCCGTTATCGTTGTCGTGAAAATATTCATGCAACGCCTATGGGCTCTAAAATGCGATTGAGACGACGTGTTGCCCGGTGATCTCCTAGAACAATGGCGCGAATATCACAATCAATTACCGCGTCTTAAACTTATATCGATTCCTCGCTGGACAAAATACGGTTCTAACATCGCTGATTGTGAGCTTCACGGGTTTTCGGATGCGTTGACCAAGGCTTACGCCGCTGTCGTATATCTCCGTCTCGTACCGAGAAACGGTCCCGTTATTGTTTGCATACTCGTCGCGAAATCAAAGGTCGCTCCATTCAAAACACTCAGCGTACCGCGACTAGAGCTCTGCGGCGCGTTACTGCTCGCACAGATGATGTCCTTCGTTCTTTCGAATCTTGACATTCCAAATCTCCGATATCACTGTTGGATAGATGCAAGTATTGTGTTAGCGTGGCTCAAGCAGTCTCCATCCCGATGGAAAGTTTTCGTTGCTAATCGCGTAGCCAAAGTGCAACAGCTTTTACCGAAAGCAATCTGGCACCATGTTCCGACGGCGGATAATCCCGCCGATTGCGCATCTCGCGGTTTGCGCCCTAGTGAACTTGCCGATTGCGCTCTGTGGTGGTCGGGGCCCTTCTGGCTTAAACAATTCCCTGAGCACTGGCCGACGTCATGCTCGTCGCCAATCGAATTGGAGATATCAATTGAAAACTGAGTTGTCGTGCACGCTTGCCTCGCGCGTGCTGCCGAACCGTGGGATCTCGCGACTCGCTATTCCTCGTGGGCTAAACTTCTGCGCGTGACGGCGTATCTTATGCGGTTCGCCAGGATCCTTCGTTCTCGCCTTAATTCCATACCGGATAGCGGTGCGGAGGTCAATCTATCGCTCGAATTAGCTCCACGCGAAATTCAAACTGCCAAGATCTTTTGGTTCAAAGAGATTAAGGGTGACATATTTCCGCAAGAAACTGCGAGTTTGAAAGCAAGCAATCGCGTCTCCAAATCAAGCCCACTTGTCGCGCTTAACCCGTATCTTGACACCGATGGCCTCATACGAGTCGGAGGGCGGCTTCAAAAGTCCGATCTCTCAGACTCAGCCAAACACCCTATTGTCCTGCAGTCTCATCCTTTATTATCTCGCATTATATCGCATGCTAACCATGAAACACTCCACGGAGGCCCTCATATTACCCTTGCTCACCTCCGTACCGAATTCTGGATTTTGCGCGCTAGAGCAACCGTACGAGCGGTTCTATACCGCTGCGTTAAGTGCGCTCGCGAAAAAGCTATCGTCCCGGCGGAACTCATGGGCACTTACCAGACGTTCGAGTCAATCGATCTTCGCGATCTTTTGAACATACCAGAGTCGATTATGCAGGGCCTATGCTCGTACAGTCTGCGAAAGGACGCGGTCATAAAGCTCACAAAGCCTACATCGCCTTATTCATTTGCATGACAAGGAAAGCGATTCACCTCGAGTTAGTAAGCGATTACAGCTCGGCAGCTTTCTTCGCGGCGTTTATCAGATTTACAGCTCGACGCGGACGTCCACATAGCATGTACTCCGATAATGGTACGACATTTCAGGGCGCAAAATGAGAACTCGTCGCCGCTTGTAACGCTGCCGTGCGCGATCCCAATTTTTTGAACCGATTAGCAGGCGATCAGATAGCGTGGCATTTCCTCCCTCCTGCGGCTCCACATTTTGGCGGATTATGGGAGGCAGGAGTCCGTAGCGTCAAATATCACTTAAAGCGATGCGTAGGCTCTCACACGCTGACGTACGAGGAGATAAATACGCTACTGTGCCGAGTCAAAGCGTGTTTAAATTCGCGGCCGATTTCATCAATGTCCGAGAGTCTCGACGATTATAGCGCCCTTACGCCCAGTCATTTTTTGATCGGCGCAAATCTTGTCGCAATTCCCGAACCGAGCGTGCTCGACATCGCTGAGAATCGGCTCTCGCGTTGGCAACTCGTACAAAAAATTACTGAAGGTTTTTGGAGGTCTTGGGTGAGCGACTACTTGCATACGCTCCAACAACGCCCGAAGTGGCGCGTTATCCACAATCTGGTAAAAGTTGGTCAGATCGTTCTCTTACGTAATCCGCTCGCCCCCCCTCCCCCAAGTCATTGGGAACTCGGACGTATTACCGTCTGTCATCCCGGGGATGATGGTCTGATGCGCGTCGTTACCGTCAAAACCGCACGCTCCGAATATAAGCGACCCATTGTCAAGCTGTGTTTCTTGCCGATCGATATCAATATCGAAACCGAAAAGGAAGCGGTCAAGGCGGGCGGTTCGCGGCCGTGATGCGGTTCATCGTCCGGTCACCACAACGATATATATGTTACGGGCAAAGTCAGCATGGTGCGCAGTGTCGGCATTGCCCGGGCAATGTCAGCATTGCACAACGCGACTGGGCAAAGTAGTTTATTAGCGGACATTGCCCGGTTTGATGTGGGCAAAGTTAACACTGCCCATCCAGCGATGGCAATGTCAGCAACGATTATCACATTGCGGACTTTGCTCGGTTCCAAGTGGGCATAGTCGACAATGCTAAATCTCCGTGGGCTAAGCTGCGCTAAATTAGGGTAACTCTTCAGTTTAGCTACCTCAGCACAGAAATCGATGCAATTAGGCTTAATCGACGCGTTTTTGCATGAAACGAACGAATCTGGCAGAAAAAAGTGTCGCTCTGCCCCGCGACGCAAGATATTAATCGTCAAAGTTGAACCGACGACATGTAGCAACACTGAACGTGCCCTGCGGCCATATGCGCATGCTCAGTGGTCGCACGCGCATGTAAAACTGCGCCAATTTTAAATGAATCAATCGTGCAGAATAACCAAGCATTTCTTTTAAGCAGTTAGGTCTCACGCTGGGAGTTTCATTAGTTTAATTATGCGTGGGAAGCACACACACACACACACACACGAGGGGGTGCGAGGGGGGTCTTTGGCCCCCCCCTCCCCCGCACCCACCCCGTCGGTAGGCAGCGTGGACCTCGCTTTACAACATAAAGTACATGCTAAGTTGTAAAGCGAAATTATAAAGTACATGCATGGGGGAGGGTGCAGGGGAGAAAAACCTTTCTGTTCACGTGCGCTCACGCATGTAAGCACCCTTGCACCCCTCCATGCATGTGCTTTATAATTTTGCTTTACAACTTAGCATGTACTTTATGTTGTAAAGCGAGGTCCACGCTGCCTACCGACGGGGTGGGTGCGGGGGAGGGGGAGGGCCGAAGGCCCCCCCCTCGCACCCCCCCGTGTGTGTGTGTGTGCTTCCCACGCATAATTAAACTAATGAAACTCCCAGCGTGAGACCTAACTGCTTGAATCGAGATGCTTGGTTATTCTGCACGATGTAACTGTTTAATGATTTTCGTTAAAGCAGGGCACATACACACGTGTGTATGCCCTGCTTTATAGAAGTTGTGATTTTCGTTAAAGCAGGGCACACACACGTGTGTATGCTGGTGTATGCCCTGCTTTATAGAAGTTGTGATTTTCGTTAAAGCAGGGCATACACACGTGTGTGTGCCCTGCTTTAACGAAAATCATTAAACAGTTACATCGTGCAGAATAACCAAGCATCTTGATTCAAGCAGTTAGGTCTCACGCTGGGAGTTTCATTAGTTTAATTATGCGTGGGAAGCACACACACACACACACACACACGGGGGGGTGCGAGGGGGGCCTTCGGCCCCCCCTCTCCCGCACCCACCCCGTCGGTAGGCAGCGTGGACCTCGCTTTACAACATAAAGTACATGCTAAGTTGTAAAGCGAAATTATAAAGCACATGCATGGAGGGGTGCCGAAGGCCCCCCCCCTCGCACCCCCCCCCCGTGTGTGTGTGTGTGTGTGCTTCCCACGCATAATTAAACTAAAGAAACTCCCAGCGTGAGACCTAATTGCTTGAATCGAGATGCTTGGTTATTCTGCACGATTGATTCATTTAAAATTGGCGCAGTTTTACATGCGCGTGCGACCGCTGAGCATGCGCATATGGCCGCAGGCCGCAGGGCACGTTCAGTGTTGCTACATGTCGTCGGTATGACAGGAATCATAACCTGATTCCTGTCAACTTTAATGATTAATATCTCGCGTCGCGGGGCAGATCGACACTTTTTTCTGCCAGATTCGTTCGTTTCGTGCAAAAACGCGTCGATTAAGCCTAATTGCATCGATTTCTGTGCTGAGGTAGCTAAACTGAAGAATTACCATACATTTAGCGCAGCTTAGCCCACGGAGATTTAGCATTGTCGACATTGCCCACTTTGAACCGAGCAAAGTCCGCAATGTAATAATCGTTGCTGACATTGCCATCGCTGGATGGGCAGTGTTAACTTTGCCCACATCAAACCGGGCAATGTCCGCTAATAAACTACTTTGCCCAGTCGCGTTGTGCAATGCTGACATTGCCCGGGCAATGCCGACACTGCACACCATGCTGACTTTGCCCGTAACATATACATATGTATAAAGCGCCAGTGTATTTAGATTTAAGTTTCATTGTATTAACGCATTAAATTCTGTCTTTAGATTTAAGTTTATTATGTATTTAGATGTAAGTTCTCACTGTATTATAATTCTTGTTTCAAATGTAAGCATTCGAGGCGGGCGGTATGTTCAGGAATCGCGAAATATCTTCCTTACCTTTGATCGTTAAATTTCGACCAGTATTTCTCACCTTGTTTTCATTCCGCGTGTTTATCTGCGAGACCTTGTCGGAACCCGACGTATTCCCGAGAAAGCTATCTGTTACTCGAATTTCTCGTTCGCTCCTCGGAAACGATCGCGTTATTTGTCGAACCTTCCCTCTCTTCGCGCGCTCGCAATTACCGTCTAGATACCTATTGTAAATACCGCTCGTCTCAGAACTTCTCGATACCTCGTCACAGTAACACATTAAATTTTCGATACCACCAATACAAGCATCTTGATTAGTCGTTCCTCTTACCAATACCTTGACTGCCGAGTCCTTTTTACAAGGCTGTACCAGCCAACCGCGCTTTGCAAATCGAAACCTGATCGCGGAATGCACAGGCTCAAATAGAGGTTGCTATTTCAACTATACTATTAGGTGGCCGATGTGTTTATGCGGCCGAGGGATTATGTGTACCTGGATTTGTCCAAATCATTGGAATGGCAGCGCGTTTTCCATTTCACCAGTCCATTAGTCCAATGTAGCAAGTTTTACACATTTTTCCTGGCGCCCACGATACATTTTTTATGGAACTTTCACTAAAATATTTCTCATATGCTTTCTGCACAATGCCGTCTATGCGGACTCTGCTGTCTTTTAGCGTAAATTTTTCACAAACGTAGCAAAAACATTCCGAACAATTACTCATTTTAAAAATCTTATATCACTTCACGGCCACCTAATAGTATAGTTGTTACAGCAATCTCTATTTAACGTCTCTAAGGCTGTGTTCCGAATATCGACAAAGTAAATATTACTGCCGACTGTACTGAACAGTACTAAAAATCAAAAGTTTACATCAAATACGCTATAGACTTTCAGTACTCATACAACAGCATCTACACATAATGTAAATATTAGAAAAGTAACATGTCCTTTGTATATTACTAGACACTACAAACGCGAGCTTCGCGCGCGCTATTTAGCTTTAACATTATGCTATTACTATTACACTATTAACTCCTTGATACACACAACTGTCAAAATATACAATGACAGCTGCAAATGAAGTAAGCGCAGCCAGAGAACCAATCGGCATCGCGGAAAAGCGACAACAATACCTATGACATGCCCTTTTTAGAAGAGGATATGGGTTAAATTCCGATAACCCTGGCGCCTTAATTTGACGATGGTTTCTGGTAGTACTTTTAATGCTGAACAAAAAGTTATATAGGTCTTATAGGGCTAACCGCTCTGGTTTTTGAGATATGTAGTGTTAAAGTTGATAAAACTAGATTAAGAGCGACCGATTTCAATGACCTTGATATATGTTGTCGATATAAAACGAGGTGCCACATGGGTTTACAACTTTTCACGCGTGGAAACCCGACGCATGTACTATGAAGGCACACTATGTGTCTAGTTTAACAATAGTGGAGCCCCCTGCAGGGGGGCGGAACACTGCCTCCACGTATACACTTTCCACGCGAAACGAGGTGTCACATGGGTTTACAACTTTCCACGCGTGGACTTGATATATGTTGTCGATATAAAACGAGGTGCCACATGGGTTTACAACTTTTCACTCGTGGACCCACGTATGTACTTTGAAGGCACACTATGTGTCCAGTTTAACAATAGTGGAGCCCCCCGCAGAGGGGCGGAGTCTACTACTTCCACGCATACACTTTCCACGCGAAACGAGGTGCCACGAGGTGCCACTTTTCAATATCCTAATTATTATCTGCTATAACAAATTATTTCTGTTACAGATATTAAATATTTTTACACAATGCAACTTTTCGTACGAAGCGATGAAAGAAGAAAAAATTTTTAACTTTTCACGCAAACCAAGGTTCACCCCCATCTCCCTGCTTGCGGAGGGCGGGGCGATAGCCCCTCTCCCGCCTACGTGTGTACTGTTTATACACACATAATTAAGTATTATTTAAAAATTCATATTATTTAATTTAACTTTAACACTGTATATCTTGAAAACCAGAGCGGTTAGCCCTATAAGACCTATATAATTTTTTGTTCAGCGTTAAAAGTATTACCAGAAACTATCGTCAAATTAAGGTGCCAGGGTTATCAAAATCTTGCCATTATATGTATAACACATACTTGAGTCGATTTAGACAATTTATGGAAAAGGGCATATAAGCCAATGTGTTCTTTTTCCATCAACAGTCTCAACTATTTCATGGCCGTGAAGTGATACGTAAAAGTGAGTGATTGTTCGGCAAAACTGCAATGTCTTTGCTATGTTTTTAGTACTGAAAATCTCTAACGTGCATTACGTAAACTATTTTCAGTACTGGCAGTAAATAAACGCAGCCTAAATGTCTGAACGATTAAAACGGGCACCAAAAATGGTTTTCTCGCCTCAAAAAACCCCAGGTATAAAGTTTCGGAGTCTAATTAGTTAAATTCTGTCTCTTGTATTTAATGAAAGAATCTTAAATGCGCTAACTTAGCAAAATCTCTTTAGAAACGTGTTCTGGGGCACAAGACCTTTCTATTTTTTTTGAAAATTCCCTATCCCTTTTGGTCTGTTGCACTGTGTAATCGATACAGTAAAGATTAGCAAGACTTCTGCGCAAGGTAGGATGTTCCATTCACTTGACGTATAGGATTTATATATGTTGCAGCCACATGCGGTAATGTAGCATTTCATAAAGTGTCTAGACATTGGACACATGCTGTAATTTAATCTTCAAATTAAAAATTACCATACACACACACACACGTGGGGGGAGGGTGCAAGAGGGGCTCCCCCTCCCGCAACCCCTCCGCCGGTAGGCAGGATGGACTTCGCTTTACAACTTAGCATGTGTCCGATTGCAACCACTGTGTGTTCGTTTTCTACTGTGTCCGATTAGCACTGTGTCCAATTGTTACTGCGTCCGTTTCCTTTTTTTTTGTAACAGGGGGAAAATCCTCATAAGATCCCCCCGCCCCCGGGACGGGGCGGGCGGTTATGCCGGACTCTACGCGCACGCGTACCACCGTTACGAGGGGCGCTCCAGAGGACCGAGGTCCCCTGAGCCTGCCCTCAGCGTGGCATCGCGCGCGCACAGCCTACCGGCTACAACCCCCCCGGGTGCCCTTATAAAAATGTGCCCTTCATTGCCATTAAAAAATGCCATTGAATTCCCATTGTTCTAGACGCAATGGAAATGAAGGCATTTTTGCCAAAGATAAAAAGTTCCACACAAAATCCCATTGGTATTGCTATTGGTATTGCCACTGGTTTTGCCGTTGATATTGCCATTGGTATTGCCATTAGTATTGCCATTGGTATTAACACTGGCAATACCAATGGGATTTTGTGTGGAAATTTTTATCTTTGGCAAAAATGCCTTTATTTCCATTGCGTCTGGAACAATAAGAATTCAATGGCATTTTAATAAATGGTACTATTTTGTCTTTAATATAAATGCCTTTATTTTCCATTGCCTTTGGTTCAACGGACAATCTAATAGGAGCTCTTGCCTTAGGCGACTAGCGCCTGAAAATATCTGCCTCGGTGTCCCGTAGGGGGTCTCATACATATACCAGTCCGTGTCGAACCTTGAATTTGAGAGAATGCATTAACGATGCGACGCCTAGCGGCGTCGATGCGAACTGCCGGTAATACAGTTACCGCGCGGGCGTGATGATGATGCATGTACCACTGGTGGCGCGAACCGCCACATTTACCATTGACAAATTTCCATTACAATTCACACTGAACAACATTGGCTGAAGGTAGAAAAATTCCATACAAATTTTATCCTTCATGAGTCATTGGCAGCTTCCATTACGCCTGTATGGAAAAGGTTGTCATTCGAATCTTGCCATTGTTTTTCCATTCATCTTATTGCCACTCAATATTTTCCATTAACTTTTCCATATAATTTGCATTGCAAGTTTCATACACAAGTTTTAACCTTCATAAGCCATTAGCAGTTTCCATTACGCCTGTATGGAAAAAGTTGTCATTCGAATCTTGCCATTGCGTTTCCATTCATCTTATTGCCACTCAATATTTTCCATTAACTTTTCCATATAATTCGCATTGCCACTGTAGGGCAACCATACATTCCCACTGACCGCCATTGAGCACTCAAGGGCACATTTTCATGAGGGTGTCCATCTCGCTCTTATGAGGAGGCCCCGGGAATCGCAAACGCATGACGTCCATGGCCCCCCCGTGCCTGACCTGTTTGGTCTAAACCCTAACTTGTGGCGGATGAAGGGACACCGTCCCCATCCGCTACCCCTCCCTCCGGGGTTGCTTTCGCACGGGCGTACGGCTGTCCCAACCGTAGGCCCGCCCCCGGGCGGGGTGGGAGGGGGATTCCGTCACATAGGTGTCGGATCCCCTACCCCCCGCGCCCCCGCTAGAGGGCGGGTGGGGTCAGGACCCTGGAATGCTATCATTCCCAGATCCCGCCACCCACCCATCGCGGACCGGGAGAAGCACCTGTGGTGAAGACCCCGAAGGGGAGTCCACCCAAGCCCCCCCGGCCCGCATTCCTTCACCGACCTGCTCGGCACAAAAAGATTCGACGGCAGGGGGCAGACTTAGTCTACCCCCATGCCACCGCCCGTTCTTCTTTCCACTCTTTGAACCTATCTTGCCTTGTTTGTGGCAGTAGAGCGACGCGTGGAGCCCCGCCGCAGGGGCTGGCGCCGTCGTCTAGCGACAACGCCCCCAACAACGCCCCGCTGTCTTCTTCCTTTTCGACGTCCGCTGGAGGGGGCGGGAGCTTCCCCCCTTCTTACTTTCTCGTCCGCCTCCTTCCGTGACATCACGCCGCCACAGAAAAAGACGAACGCCCTCCATTTTTCCTCTCCCCGTCTAGGCTCCAACGCAGCTGCGATGATCGCCCTGGGGGAGAGGTCCTGTCCCACACTGTCACGGAGGACACGGCGCTGCTCGTCCCACGCCGGACAAAACTCTAGCGTATGCTGCGCCGTGTCCGCCTCCTCCGGACAGTGATAACACCCAGTGGTGCGCTCCTTTCCTAATACTCGGCACAGGTACTCACCGAAGCAACCATGCCCAGTGAGCACCTGCGCCGCGTGGAAGGTCATCCCGCGTCCCCTGCGACTCGCCCACTCTCTCAGGACGGGCCGGATTGCCTGCCGGACCCTCTCTCCGGACTTCAGCCGGGGATCGTCCAAATACTCTTCCCAGCCGCGGAAGAGGGTTTCCTTGGCCTGCAGCCTCAGCGCGGTCCTCTGTTGTGGAGTTAGTTCCACAACTCCCCCCGCCCTGATCCTCTTAACCCGTTCATACATTCGGGCTTGAGTCAGAGCGATCAGGTTGATTGGGGGGATTCCCGCGAGGACCGTTGCCACCGCATGTGAGACGGTCCTATACGTGCGGGCGGCTCTACTCGCCATTTGGCGCTGGACCGCCACAAGCTGACGCTTGAGGCGGTTGTCACTGTCCATTTCGTCCGCCCACACAGGTGCTCCGTATAAGATAACGGAGTTGACCGTCGCCACATACAGGCGGCGCACATGCCCGCCCGCCCCTCCGATGTTCGGCAGCAGTCTTGACAGGCTGCTTGCCATCGTCTGTGCCCTGGGGGCGATGCGGGCGATGTGCTCGCCGAAGCTGCAGTCGTCCCTGAGCCACAGCCCCAGGTACTTGAGGCTGGGCTCAATAGGGACGCGGGTCCCCTCAATCGTAAGATTGAGTCCTTGAGGGGGTGGCTCCCGCAGCGTCCTGTCGTAGAACCAAGACGCTTGCGTCTTCTGCGGGGCCACCCCGAGGCCCAGTTCCCTCAACGAGCGCACCACTTTCGCCGAGGCGGCATTGGCCAATCTCAGTGCTTGCCTTCTGTTTTTCCTGCCAACCACCAGGTACAAATCGTCGGCGTACCCAGTGAGTTGGCAGTTGGCCGGGAGAGGTATCCTCAGGACCGCATCGTACGCGGTGATCCATAGCAAGGGGCCCAGTACGGACCCCTGCGGAACACCGCACTCGATCAGTTTGGTCCTGAGGACTCCACCTTTGTCCGCGTATGACAGACCCCTGTCTCGGAAGTAATCCTTGATAATTTTGACCAAGTAGGGAGGGACGTCGAAAAATTCTAACGCCCTCCCTATCACCGGCCAAGGGAGAGAATTGAACGCATTCTTTACGTCATAGCTCACCCCCAGCACGGCCCATCCCTTCTCTGTCATGGCCTCCGTGCGGGACAAGACGCTTAATATAGCGTCAATTGTCGATCTTCCCGCACGGAAGCCCCACTGATTGCCGCTAAGATTACGGCCTCCCTCCCGAGACAGATGCCGGGCGAGGCGCTCGGCAATGATCCTTTCTAGGATCTTGCCCGCCTCGTCCAGCAAACAAATGGGTCTATACGCGGACGGATCGTCCGGTTTCTTCCCGGCTTTAGACAGCAACACCAGATTGGTCATTTTCCACTTATTGGGGAACCGGCCAGTCCTGAAGCATTCGGTAAAAATCCGACGCATACGTCTGGCCAGTCCCCCGGCGGCCAGAGTCCAAACCCTTCCTGGAACCCCGTCAGGGCCAGGAGCCTTGCCTTTCCTGACCTTGCGGAGCGCCCCCGCCAACTCCTCCTCTGTGACCCCCAGGTCGTCGCTCCACTCGGTCGGTGGTATTTCGTAAAACTCGACCTCTCCACCCCGGTCGAAAGAGAAAAAAACGTTCACCACCCTTCCGACGAATCGGGGGTCCAGGGATTCTGTGATTGGGAGCGCCCGTGGCCTCAGCTTGTCGAGGACCAGCTTATATGGACGCCCCCATGGGTTTTTGTTGAGTGTGGCGAGGAGCTCCTTCCAGGAGGACTCCTTGGCCGCCCTAATCGCTCGGGAGAGGTCCTGACGGGCGGCACGCCAGGCCTCCCCCGCCTCCGGTTTGCTGAGGGTCTCGCGTCCAGCGCGGGCCCTCATCCAGACTCTCCTCTTCCGGACCGACGAGCGCCTAAGTTCGGCAATTTCGTCGGTCCACCAGTACACGGCACGTCGCGGGGGAGCTCTTCTGCTGCGAGGCATTGCGACGTCGCAGGCGCGTGTCACCACCTCCTGCAGCCCTTCCACCTCCTCCTCTACTTTAAAGTCCCCCGCGACGTCACCGTGCACGTTTTCCTCGTCGTTCCACGTCATACCAATGACCGCCGCAATCAGGCGGTCCGGGTCTAACTTCTTGTGGGCCCATCGTTTGTGCGATCCTTCCAGTGTTTTGCGGCGGGCCAGCACTTCGGGTGAGGTGACCCGGACCATCATCTCGATGAGTTGATGGTCCGATAATGTTTCACAACTCCCGATCACCCCCCATCCATGTATGCGGCGCGCGGCAGGGGGAGTGGCCCACGTCAAGTCTACTATTGACGACCTCTGCCGGCGCACGCATGTGCTGCTTCGGCCTACGTTTATGAGGCACAGGCCGAGGCCCGCCGCCCACCCCTCCAGGGTGTGGCCTTTCTGATTCGTACGCGGAAAATTCCACGCAGTAGATTTCGCGTTGAAATCCCCCGCGACGATAACCTGGCCGGGGAGGTGCCGACGGACGCACATATCTATTGCGTCCAACACCTCCTCAAATTTCGCCAGATCCCAACTTAGAGGGGCATACACGCTGAACACAACGATGGGCCCCCACCTAACCGCCACGAATCCCTCGCCAGCCTCAACACGAGTACATGGCGAGGACTGCGGCAGCGAGTTGTAATATATGGCTGCAGAGCCATTATCGTCCACAGCCCATGAGGGGTGGTTGGCCGGGACATTGTATGGCTCCGATATTATTCCCAGTCCGCACCCGCGTTCGGCCACAGGCTGCAGGAACAAGTCCTGAGCCGCGCGGGTGTGGTTTAGATTCAATTGTAAGATTCCTAGGGACATTTTTTAGTGTTGTCCCTGGAGTCCTCCAACTCCATCCGCTCGTTCGCCATAGGATCCCTTGCTGGTTCCGTAGCGTCTGGGGTGTTGTCCCGAGGTCCCGTCCACCCAACGGAGCCCGGGCCAGTTTGCCACTCTCTTCCTTCCGTAATCGCGGTATTCTCCGTCGGTTCGCTCGTGTCCATCGGTGTGGGCTTTTGCGTAACATTCGGCATGTTTTTTTCCTTAGATGTAGTCTCCTTCCTGTACCGGGGCAAAGTGACATTTACTTTCTCATTGCCCATTATTTTTAGAAGCGGGCGAGAGCCACTTGTTTCGGCTATAGAGGTAGCCGTCGCAGACGCAGGCTTTCCCTTTCCCTTGTCCGCATTGCTCCTCTTTCCTCCATTTTTCCCCTGCGGGGGGACCTTATTTGTCTTTTTTGGGAGAGCAGCTTTCCCTTTATTAGGGGCTGCTTCTCCTTTTCCTTTCTTACCGCCTTTGCAGGCTTTTCCTTGTCGACGAGAGGAACGTTTCTGAGGTCGGGGCCAGGCGACCCCGGGAAAAGAAACTACCGGACCGCCAGGAGAGTTTCCTGGCTAAGGCCGGGGGTTCCTGCCGTCGGCAACGAGGGCCGGCGGCGAGTAAGTGGCCCGTTGGTCGGCGGTCGGTTGGGGGGTCTGTGGCCTCCCCTCGGGAGTGGCGGGGGGCTGGGATCGAGTTCGCTCGGCCGGTCTCCTCGTTGCTCGTGGGGGGATGGCGGGGACCCTTCTGCCGGAATCGGCTGCGGGCGGTGCCTCAGGGGTCGTGGGCGGCTTCGGGATAATCCTAGGGGCGCCTTCGATACGGGAACAGCAAACCCGAGGATACCCGAGCTCGGGCAGGCTGGGCTCGTGAGGCTTGGAAGCCAACCAGCCTAAGGGAAGGAAACCCCCGAAACCAAACCAGCCTTTACGTATTTAGGCTCAAAAGAATAACACTTATGGAGTACGACCAGAAGGAAGTAAACTCCCCGGGTTCGGAGCTCGGGGGATGGCGGGCGGGGGAGTATGGTCCCAGCACCCTCTCGTCGACAACGAGCTTTTCCACCAATCCTGTGGTTTGCGGCGAGTCCCGCGTCGGCGCAAATCACACAGTGGACAGGAGACTCTCATGAGCTGGCCTGGTGCCTCTCTTTGCCGCACCTATAGCACATCCCAGTGCGGTCGACAGCGCTTGTGCAGGTCGCACGTGTGTGGCCGAGCGCCATGCACTTAAAACATTGCAGAGGTCTTCTCAGGACACCTGCGTTATTCTTTGACAGATGTACCGCCCCAGTCAAACTCCCCGCCTGGCAGTGTCCTCGAATCGGATCACGCGGGAGTATTAACGGCGATCGGCCGCGAGGCCTCACGCCACTCTGACACGCTTGGCTCTAGAACACCGTGACCGCCGGGGCACGAAGCCCTCGGGGCACGCGCTCCGCCTAACCGAGTAAGTAAGGAAACGATGAAAGTCCAACAACTTCTGTCCAATAGCTCTATCTTGGCTCTAGACAAACCAATATCTATTTTTCCCTTCTTTGTGAGCGCGGTTGTTGTGGCCAGCGGGCACTTTGCAACCGTCGTGCGTAACCCATTGGGCGCTGTTTTTAAAGGGCCCACTTTAATTGCCATTGGGGAGAAATTTCCCCGTGTGGCTAGAGCCACCGCAACATCGTACTCCGTGACAGACATGTCCAGTCCGCTTATCCTGAACTCTACTGTCAGTTCCGGTCTTGTGACACGGACACCCTCCTTGCCTGAGAACACCTCCGACATTTTTGCCGCCAGGACATTGGCCTTTGCCTTATTGTCCGGGCCGGATATTTCAAGGCTCATTACCTTAGTCGCCGTTAGACGGACGTTGGGCGCTTTCTCGATTCCCAGTTCAGGGAGCCTGATCCTCCTCCGTACCTCTGCCATGCACTCCGCGTATGTGTCAGGAGGACACGTCAAGATCACCGCCAAGGTGCGTGGAGCCCTAGGTTTCTTGACCCTCTTTTTGTTAGGGGACGTCGTTTTAGCTGGGGGGGTTTGCCCTTGGTCCCCTTGGCGGCAGCATTTTCCTTCTGTTGCGTTTTGCCAGCCTCTGCAGAGCTTGGCTTAGCGGCTGGTTTAGCTTCTCCTCCTTTTCCACCCCTCTTTACAACGGTTGTCCAAAGCATTTGGTCTTCTGCTGTTTTGGGGGGTGAAGAGACAACCGTGGCAGCGCAGGTTGTTGCTGATTTGCCAACCTTTCCACTGTCCCTTACTTTATCGATTGATGCCTTGGCTGGTTGGTTTTTGGCATCGGCAGCCAGCGTTCTAATTGTAGTCGCGGTTTTTCCCTCCGTTTCTTTTCCCTTCTTCTGCTCCTTCTTCGGAAGAGCGGCAGATCCTCCAACCCTCCCTGTCAGGTGTTTTTTGGCGGCGGCGGAATAACCTGTAATTTTATTTCGCCTATTAAGGTGGTCCTAAAGCCGTGATTCTAGCCGGTTTTTTTCGGTTTTTTTCTTAGCACTAATCTTTTAATTGGTTTTATAGAAATGCAAAATTCTTGTCTAGAATTAAAGTACGCATCAAAATCTAGGTCATGGTGGTCGAATTTATATCAAAAACGAAAAAAAATTAATATTTTTTGTTATACGTGACGACCACCACATATAAATTCGACCACCATGACCTAGATTTTGATGCGTACTTTAATTCTAGACAAGAATTTTGCATTTCTATAAAGCCAATTAAAAGATTAGTGCTAAGAAAAAAACCGAAAAAAACCGGCTAGGATCACAGCTTTAGGATCACCTTAATTCCGTAATTTTTTGAGAGAGGGATTTATATAGCCTCTCTTCCAGATTTATATAGTCCTTCCTCCTTGCTGACCGTTTTTCTAACATTGGCAACAGTGTTGTCAACGCCCATGCGGTCGGTATCCATATCTTCGTCGATCGTGCTTCAACCGCCGGTGGTGTCGCCTTGTCGATCACCTTTGAGACCCTTATGATTGGGGGTCTCCGTGCCTCCGGCACGCCATCCCTCCTAATCTCTTGCAGGACTTCATCCCTCCTACCTTCGTCCTCCTCTTCAGCCATATCAAAATCCGACTCCTCGCTCTCAGAGGAGTCCGTGATCTTGGCTGTTTTCCGCCTTTGTTTTCTTCCTCTTTTGGGGAGTGGGGAAGGCGCTGTCTCTTCTGTTCGCGCTTGCTGTTGTTGCGAATCCATTTGCTCCTGCAGCATTCTAGTTTGTTGCTGCAATTGCGTGATTTGCAGCTGCAACTGCACGTTCTCTTGCCTTAATTCCTGCAAGTCTCTTAACTCCCTCTGCTGTTCCGTGATTCTCTTCCTCAAGTCTTCTACCTCTATGTCTCTGTTGACCCCTACGGGATTGTCCCGATTGCGCACATTACAAATCGGACACGACAATATTTCCCGATCGGACACGGTGTCGATTGCACACGGTGCCGATCGGACACGGTGCCGATTGCACACCGTGCCGATTGCACACGATGTCAATTGCACACAGGGTTTACTTACACAATGGGGGGGGTGCAGGGGGGGGCGAAGCCCCCCCCGCCCACGCATGTACTTAATACATTGCCTACCGGGCACGCCGAAGGCGTGTCCATGGGGGGGGGGGGGGGGGGGGGGCGAAGCCCCCCCCGCTCCACGCATCAACCCAACTCACACCACCAGGTGCACAGGGGGGTGCAGGGGGGGGGGCGGAGCCCCCCCCGCCTACACCCCTAGGGCACCGTGTCCGATCGGCACCGTGTGCAATCGACACCGTGTCCGATCGGCACCGTGTGCAATCGGCACCGTGTGCAATCGGCACCGTGTGCAATCGACACCGTGTCCGATCGACACCGTGTGCAATCGACACCGTGTCCGATCGGCACCGTGTGCAATCGACACCGTGTCCGATCGGCACCGTGTGCAATCGACACCGTGTCCGATCGGCACCGTGTGCAATCGACACCGTGTCCGATCGGCACCGTGTGCAATCGACACCGTGTCCGATCGGCACCGTGTGTAATCGACACCGTGTCCGATCGGCACCGTGTGCAATCGACACCGTGTCCGATCGGCACCGTGTGCAATCGACACCGTGTCCGATCGGGAAATATTGCTGTGTCCGATTTGTAATGTGCGCAATCAGGACTCACTCACCCCTACCAGGGGATCAGAGAGCCGTGTCGCTAAATGGTTTGTGGCCGCTGCTATTGTAGCCGCTGCACCATTCAGTACGCCCTTCATGCTTCCGTTTACATTGGAGCACTTACCTATCACCTTGTCGATGCACTGTAGCTTTTCTATTATTACGTTAAGCATCTCTACGGTGGGAATCGTACACAGTTCCTTCAACGCATCCCGTTCCCTTTCTTTCCTCTTTCTAGTTAGAACCGCGGGAACCCCGGATTCTGGACGTCCTCAATGTCCTGTTCCGCCTATTTTTTCTGCTTTTCTAGCGAGCGGTTAAGCCATATTCGACGCGCTCCCGTCGTAACTTGTCTGCCCACTCTTCCCGAACCTGTGCCACCTAGGGCCTTGATCTCATCAAAGGTTGGTATCGGTTCCTCCGACGAGACATATTCTACGCTATCATTCTCGTCCGCGTTGGATTCCTCCTGTGTCTGGGTCTTTTCGGCCCAGAATTTTCCGTCAGGGAATTTATCAGTCCAGCTGTCCCTAATTCCCGCTCTGGACCTAGTTCGGTCCTTTGATTTCTTTCGTTAAGAGGAAGAGGTACGTTCCTTTTCCTCATTTTTCTCGGTACTCCGGCTCCTGTCCACTGGCTTCGCCCCCGCTCCGATAGTCCACGGACTAGGAGGGATTTGCTCAGTCATGTCGACATCAGCGTCCTCTGTTGCAGCAGGTGTGTTGTGTGCTGCTTCCGGGCGTATTTCGCCCTGAATGTTGAGGGCGCTGTTTCCCACCACTGTCTCTCCCACACTCTCCATTTCTGTCCCGGCCTGTGTCCGGCCCCCAGTTGTTGCCACTTTTACTCCCTAAGCTCGTCGTGGGGTTTGGGTTTAAAGTTTTGCTTATTTTTGTTTCAATCCCATTCCCCGCTGCGGCTCCACCACCCAGGGCGTGCCCTCGCCGACCGACCGGAAAGCTATCCGACCAACCGGCGCCTCCGAGTTCCCTCAAGGGAGGTGGCTATGGCTCGGGCCCCCGGAATTTTCAACAGGGGCACTGGCTTCCAGCCCCTTACACACCCACAGGCGGGGCCCATCAAGGAGCCGACGCACCGTGGGCTTTCAGGGGTCCCCGGGCTCCGACACCCGGGGCACCGCAGCGGGTGCTGCCAAGCGGGGGGCCCCACGGACGGATGGGGCCAAGGGTGTCGCAACCCACCCATGACCTTGCCCGCCGTGGCGACCAGCCTGAAGTCACGAGTCGCCGGCCGAGGTGGCCTCCGCACCGACGACCCCGCCTGCTCATTGGTCGGCTTATGGTAGGGGGAGCCCCCACCATACACCTCCCGCGCCCGACAAACGGGAGAAGGAGCCGGCCGAGCGGACTCGATCCCGGCCCGCCACCGCCCGCGAAAGGGCAGGGCACAGGGACCCCCCCCAGTTGTAGCGATCACCGACCGATGAGCTAACTAAACTCGTCGCTGGCCCTTGCGTCCGGCGGCTAGACCCGCCGGCCCCGACCTCGGAATACGTCCGAGCGGCCCGACGGGTCTCCCACCCAGGTCGCCCCGGCCCCGACCTCGAAGTACTTTCGAGCGGCCCGAGACGACCCTCCGCGCCGGCGGCACCGTGGGTCCACGACCCTGGTGTGCAAGCCGCCGATGTGGGCCTCTCCTCCGATTGCCCCGGCACCACGTACCGGGGCACCCTGAAAGAGGGTTGACCACCTCGTTTCCCACCGGAGCACCGGCATCAGGGAAGCATTGAGGTGGCCCTTCCCGTCCCCTCGGCGAGACGGCATCTCTGCCCGCCTCGGGAACGGAGTACAACCCTCCCTAAGCCACAGATCCCCCAAAGGCATATCCCCCTTGCCCTGCCGGAGCACCGGCGTGCAATGGACAAGAGGGAGCCTTCCCTCCGTGACGGATCCGAATTCCCCGACCCGCCGGAGCACCGGCGTGCAATGGTCGAGTGATTCGGGTTCACCCTACGGTTTTTTATCGAGGTGTCCTTTCTCTAGGCCGGCGGGAGAAGTAGAAACTCCTTCCTATCGGTCCCGGCCGACCGAGCGTTTGAAGTCGGGGTCGCCTTCTCCTACCGGCGATTGGGATTGGTCCGAAGACCAGCCCCTAGGGAGTCGCCGGGCCTCCGATCTTCCCGCCACTCTAGTCCGTAGACTGGCGGCAGGAAGGGTGGACTCTTAAACCCCGCACCTCACCGATGAGCCACCATGGCGGCCTCTGCGAAGCAGAGGCCACCGGACATAGCCCATCGGATCTGAACGGGGAGCCCTCTCACCACGCCAAGGTGGTCCACCACGAGAGGGTGCGTCCGTTTCCTACTTTGTCCGATTGTAACCGCCGTGTGTCCGTTTTCTACTGTGTCCGATTGTCACTGTGTCCGATTGATTCAACCTGCTGTGTCTGATTTATTCTGCGCGCAACTGAGATCTCCCCCTTATATTAGCACCCATCTGAAAACTTACGAGTTAGTCTTACCATTATGCGCTGCCTAGCGACGTCGTTGCAAACTAGCATGAAAAGATGCGCTACCATGCATTTTTCTTAATTATAAATATTTTGTAACATTTCCAAAATACTTAAGAAAGGATTATAAAACCAATAATTATGTATGTATATAATAAATTAAAAATATCTTTTAAGTATTTTGGAACAAAATTATAAAACAATAAATATGTAGATTTAAAAATTAATATTTCAAAAATATATTTCAAATATTTAAGAAAATATTGTCTGGGTGATAAAAAAGAACATTTTTATAAATATTTTTAAAACATTTTTAAAATATTCTTAAAAATGTTACAACAAAAGGTTTTTTTAAACCATTTTAAAATATTTCTGAAATCATTTTAAAATGTTTGTTGCAATATTTTTATAGAAATGTTAAGAAATATTTTTTTCACAACACCTCCACGAAAAGTTCGCTTTCCATGCCTGTAGAGAGGGACGAAAGTGACCAATTTCACGCCAGGACGGCATTAGCGGGATGAAAGTAACCACTTTTCTCCCTAGGGCGGAAAGTGATCACTTTAGTCACGCGCTTTAAAAATTTTTAAGTGTTTAAAGCGCGTCAACTAACCTATATAGGTTAGTGACGCGTTTTAAAAGTATTTAACTGTTTGAAGCGCGTCACTAACCTACATAGGTTAGTTGAGGCGCTTTAAAAGTACATACTCTCTATTCTCTACTTTAAATAACTTTTCTTTCAATATATCAACAATTCACTGCTTTAAATAATTTTCCTTCGTCCATACATATACTATTTCCACATAAATATCAATTATTTATGTCTATTAGTACTCAAACTAACTGCTATATTTTTTAACCTTTTTTTGTTTATAACTTTTTAATGAACAATGACCGCCGGCTAAAACCTTCTGAAGGTCACTCAGAAAGGTGACCTTGACAACATATGTCAAGGTCAAGGTCATCGGTAAGGTTCGACCTTGTATGCATATTTACCCGCTTTTCTTTCTCTATTAATTAATACTAGTTAATTGTTAGCAGATGTTAGAATCTTTTCATTTCTAATTCTTTGTTTAATTAAATTTTTCAATTACTGTTTTGGTTATATTTATCATTTTTGCAATATATTTTACTTGACGTCTTTTATCTTTTTTTAAAAAAGTTTTTTGTAAGAGTTTATTTGTGTGTTATTTATATATTCCTCACACATAAAATATTATTCTTTATTATCCTTATTGTTGTGAGAAGGCTTTGTACGAGCGATGTGCTCCCGCCCTTCTAGAGGGCAGCTTCCGGTTGGCGGCGCGGCTCGAAGCGCCTCGCGTGCGTGCGGGCATCATGGATGCTCATAAGAGCCACGATCACTGTTGTGTTCAGACGTCGATTACGGTTTACGATACAAAGTGTGATATACATTACATATAGAATAAATAGAGTACTTAAAGTGTTTAAAAAAATAAAAGAGATCATTTCCTGCCCATCTCGCCACATCCCAAAGCGTTCTGAGCGATAGTTACAACAATTATCATATTGCTTACAATAAAAATATATAATTGACATTTTATGATAAATAGAAATGTAGATAAATCAGGAATATATCTGAACAGGATATTATTTCATAAATGATGCTAATAAGGTTTATCTGTAATTATTTTCAGGGAAGCGTAGCTTATGCGCGTGCTCTTTGCAAGATCAATCTTCTCTCACAGGAAGAGATGCAACTTATAAATGTGGCTTTTAAACAGGTATTATTTTTTTAAATTTATACTGCCAAAAATTTGATTTTATCGTATTACAGATTAACACAACATTTTTTTTTGTTATCATGTAACAAAGAATAATTATTATATTAAATAGCTATGTATTATAATCAAAATAAAGAATTTGAAACTTTAATTAGATACAAGACGAATGGGACAATAGCAAATTTATTATAAATCACGAAGATGAGGATATACACAGTGCCAACGAACGAAGACTTTCGGTATGTTGATAATAACATAATCTACTAAGTTTACATTTTAATTTTTTACTGATACAAAGTTAATTAATTAATTGCATTATATTTAAAAAATTCGGTAAATATTTACCATTATGAACACCCCTTCTCCTTCACATATATTACAGAGGACACCCTCCTGAGTAACCTTTAGAAGGTTTTAGCCTTCGCTCGTTCTTTATTAAAAAATTATTAATAAAAAAGTTGGAAAAATATAGCAGTTATTTTAAATATTATAAAAGGCATAAACGACTGATATGTATGTAGAAATAGTGATGTATGAATAAAGGAAAGTCATTTAAACCAGTGAATCGTTAATATATTGAAAAGTCTTTTTGTTAAAGCAGAGAATAGTTAGCATAAAAAAAAGATAAAAATGAAGATAAGAGGTGACACCTCCAATGATCTTGATCTTGACATATGTTGTCAAGGACATGATCCTCAGTAACTTTTCCTTATAACTTAATCGTTGGTCATTGTTTATTTAAAAATTATGAACAAAAAAAGATTGAGAAATATACAAGTTTGTGTCAGTGTTAAAAGAAGTAATTTGCTGATATATGTATAAACAGTACACATATAAGCAAGGGTGGGTGGGAGTAGAGTTGGTTCGCGTGAAAAGTTCAAAACTCCAACCGTACAATGATAGACCTTGTTTTGCCTTATAAGCAGGGGTGAGGTGGGGGTGGGGTGGATCTCGCTTTGCATGGTAAATACAATGCTGTCCAGAAAACCATCCAATCTGTCCAGAGAATCATCTCGCGAAGTGAGATCCACCCCACCCCGCCCCACCCCTGCTTATAGAGCAAAACGAGGTCTATCATTGTACAGTTCGGGTTTTCAACTTTCCACGCAAATCGAGGTCCATATCAACCCACCTCTGCCTACAAGAGAGGGGTTGCCGCTCCTCCCCCGCCTACATGTGTACTGTCTATACACACATATTAGCAAATTACTTCACTTAGTATTGACACAAACTGTTATATTTTTCAATTATATTTGTTCATAACTTTTTAATAGATAACGGCTAAAACTTTCTGAAGGTCACTCAGGAGAGTGCTCCCTACAATATATGTGAAGAAGAAAGTCATTGAAGGAGGGTTTGTAAGGGTAAATATTTACCGTTCCACTGAGAAATGGGAAGCAAGGAAACCTGAATCCCTTATTTACAGCGATAAACAATACGTGACGCTAAAAAGACGTGTATGGTCACATATTATAGCAAAAACATTTATTCTCAAACTAATATTCCGTGTGTTATGACGTTTAAAAGTGATAGAGTTTATAAACGTTTATCTACACAATGCTATGTGTACCTAAATTAAAGGATATTGTAACGAGCGCGGTGCTATAATAGATGGTAAATTGTTCTCGAAACCTGTTGTATATAGGGATTGTGTTTTTGAATTTTGGATAAAGTTCCGAAAACGGCGTACCTCCGATTTTGATGAAACTTTGTGAAAAGCTTTGTTTTGGGTTAAAATGAAAGCCCTTAAAAGGAATTTTGGCGACTTTTATGATAAAGTCATTTTTTAAGATAGAAGGGGCTACCGCTCCTCCCCCGCAACCAGGGGGGTGGGCATAAACCTCGTAGTCTAATTGTAAGATCCCGACCTACATCGACCTTCACCCATCTGTTTTCCTAATAAAAGGTATTTTTTATCAAACCTAATGAATAAACAAACAAATCGCAGATGGGTTGCCCAATTAAATCAGCTCAAGGCTACCCTTAATTAAAAATAATTTAATTAATTTTTTTTTATTTCTACACTCATTTGTATTCTCAAAACATTCAATACCAATCGAAAGTACAAAGAATAAGTAGAAAGGAAAAGTTAGGTTGCCTATCTTCTACTGCTCCCTATTACCGGGTTGCCAGGTATAAACAGGTGAGTTGGTATTACTAATTTACACTCATCTGTTTTCTTTAATTGAACTATACAAAAAATAAAGATAATTTTATTGCGAACACAGTGGTATTAGGTTGCCTAAGCAAAATCGATCAAGACTTGCGGTTGCTGCGCTTTAAAATAGTACAGGAAAATTAGGATTTTTCTGCTGAATAATTCGCATGTAGCTAAATTTTTGCATGGACCTTTATTTTGTCGTTAAAAACAATATGTGAAAAGTCCCCATTGATGTAACCCCTGCTAAAAATTTTACAGAGGGTCAAAGGTAAAAAAACCAGTTTTTCGCGAATATTTCTTTATTCATTAGTCCTACGGCAAAAATAGTTATTACAAAATTTGTAGCTTATAAAATTCTCTACAAAAAATGTTCTATAAGTTTTTTTGTACAAGCAATACTTTTCACGTAATGAATTTTGCAAGATATGCGCTGCGCGGTAAATTTACGGAGCGCGCTGACAGACGTCAAATAAATTGAAGCGTCAGCGTCGCACGCGCGCACTAAAAATGTCATATCTTTTGAACGAATCATTGTACAGAAATGATCAAAGAATCGTTGAAAAGCAGAAACTTTCAGCTTTTTAATGTGATTTGGTTCGTTATTCTATGATAATTTTTGAAAATTCTACAATGGTTTAAACAAATTGTTACATGCATTACTTGTATATTATTGTTATATTATTGTTATTTCTAGCGCAATTTTTCGCAAAGTTATGACGATTTTAATTTTAACGTTTTATCAAAAATTTTAAAAATTACTGAAAATGTCAATTGCTTGATTTTAAAGCAAAAAATTTTTGTAATTTTTTTCCTCTGGTAGGGTCAAAGTATGAAGTATATACTGTAATATCCTGCTGGCATTTTTTTTTTAACAATTTGGAACCTACTTGTGGCTGATTTTATGAAAAAAGGCAAAAAATGCATGTAACAATTTGTTTAAACCATTGTAGAATTTTCAAAAATTATCATAGAATAACGAACCAAATTGCATTAAAAAGCTGAAAGTTTCTGCTTTTCAACGATTCTTTGATCATTTCTGTACGATGATTCGTTCAAAAGATATGACATTTTTAGTGCGCGCGTGCGACGCCGACGCTTCAATTTATTTGACGTCTGTCAGCGCGCTTCGCTAAATTTCCCGCTCAGCGCATATCTTGCAAAATTTATTACGTGAAAAGTATTGCTTGTACAAAAAAACTTATACAACATTTTTTGTAGAGAATTTTATAAGCTACAAATTTTGTAATAACTATTTTTGCCGTAGGACTAATGAATAAAGAAATATTCGCGAAAAACTGTTTTTCTTTACCTTTGACCCTCTGTAAAATTTTTAGCAGGGGTCACATCAATGGGGACTTTTCACATATTGTTTTTAACGACGAAATAAAGGTCCATGCAAGAATTTAGCTACATGCGAATTATTCCGCAGAAAAATCCTAATTTTCCTGTACTATTTTAAAGCGCGGCAACCGCAAGTCTTGATCGATTTTGCTTAGGCAACCTAATACCACTGTGTTCGTAATAAAATTATCTTTATTTTTTGTATAGTTCAATTAAAGAAAACAGATGAGTGTAAATTAGTAATACCAACTCACCTGTTTATACCTGGCAACCCGGTAATAGGGAGCAGTAAAAGATAGGCAACCTAACTTTTCCTTTCTACTTATTCTTTGTACTTTCGATTGGTATTGAATGTTTTGAGAATACAAATGAGTGTAGAAATAAAAAAAATTAATTAAATTATTTTTAATTAAGGGTAGCCTTGAGCTGATTTAATTAGGCAACCCATCTGCGATTTGTTTGTTTATTTATTAGGTTTGATAAAAAATACCTTTTATTAGGAAAACAGATGGGTGAAGGTCGATGTAGTTCGGGATCTTGTACTATCGGTTCGGATGAAAAGTGTATGCGTGGGAAGATCTTCCTATATTTTTTGTTATTTTATCTTAAAAAATGGCTTTATCATAGGAGTCGCCAAAATTCCTTTTAAGGGCTTTCATTTTAATTTAAAACAAAGCTTTTCACAAAATTTCATCAAAATTGGAGGTGCACCGTTTTCGAAACTCCACCCTGAATTTTTGGTAACAGACTTTGATACAAAAGTTACCCACAAACGAAAAAGATTTCTGGCCGGATACTTACATCAGAAAGTTGCTGCTTACCTCGTCAATGCTAATAAACCTGCATCGGTTTGGTGAGCTAAACAAGCAGAATTGTTAATAAAATTTGGTGATAAAATAACGGCAACTATACCATATGAACACGTTTTACGCAAAGCGAAGTAGCTGGAAGTAGACATACGCCTTGGCTTAGAAAGTACGAATCTAGTTATTAACTTACGTGTTGCCAAATATGAAGAGCGGGTTGGTTCAATACATCCAATAGGAATGGATCCTTTTTATTGCATGTACTAGTTAACAATTAGAAATGTACAAATTAGGACACTCTTTAGATAGCTACGTGACAGTTGATGCACACGTAGTATAGCCAAAAAATTAATTGTATGTTGCGACATAACATCTGCGCATATATTTTTATACCAATGTATTCTTGCATTTGAGGATAGTAATACCAAGTTCTTGCATTCTTGCATTTGAGGATAGTAGTACCATAGTTTTTCAAATGGTATCCTCGGAGCAAGACGCTTCGTTAATTATGTGTATGTGTACTTCGGATCATTAATAAACATTTGATTTAATACGATTATAGTTTATGCGAAAAAAATGGGGCCATTTGCCTATGGACACTTGTTCTCACTCTTTATTAGCATACGCAGAACACAGTAAAATTAAAAATATAATCTCAGACCCTGAAATTACAATATCACAATCAGATTCTACCGTTAAATCTGTATTCATCGAAGAAAAGATACAAAGTTCAACGTACATCATGTGTAACAAAACATCACTCATGTCAGTACAACGACGAAAAATGATGTACAAATTACAGTAAATGATAGTACAAAACAACTTTTATTAAACAAAATAGGAAAAAAATATATCTGATTAATAATGAGATTAAGATAACTGAAACATCTATATCATTTACTGTTTCTCCATCGCTTCTTCAAAAAAGTACGAAATTGAGCAGTAACATTCTTCCATCCGAATTAGAATTTAACGCATGTTATGTTAAAACCTCCACTCCATTAAAAAAGGAATCATAAAAGGAAAGAAACACATTTGTTATATCTTATGAAAGTAAAAATGAATTAAAGAATATAGAAAACTGGCGGAGAGAAAGTAAAACCAATGTAAATAAACAAAAAAGGAAAAATGACACAAATAATGAAAAATACCGAAAAAATTTTATTATTTAGATGCCTGCGCCGATTGAGACTTTTTGCCAAACAGTAGAGTAAAGATGCCTAATATGAGACAGGTGGCCAATATGAGACCCCAAGCTATTAAACGCGACATCTTTTTTCTATATATGTTACTGCCTCATGTTGGTAACTGATGATCGTCAAATGTTATGTTAGTTGCAGCTGCATAGCGCACGTGAGCGGTTGCGTATACAAAGAGTTTGTTTACGCCACTCGTCGAAATTTTCCAATGTATTATCTTAAAGGTTTGTAAACAATACAATTTAATAGCAATGTTTTGACATTTATGTTTAACATGTTATTAACATTAAGTATAACCATTGTGCCTTAGTGTTTGGTCATAACCGTAGATATTTTACACGCATAGCTTCAATGTTTTATGATTCGTGTAGTTCCTAAACCTTTTTTTACGAGGGAAAATCCATACGGATACCTCCGCTCCCGGGGTGGGGCGGGTGGTTATGTCGGGCTTTCACCGACTAAAACCCCTCGGTCGTCCCTCTCAACGCGTTTTACCTTGCGGTGAAAAGGCAACGGGTATCGCGTCGCATTTCGTCCGCCATCCCCCCCCCCGCGCCATCGACCGTCCATGCCCCCCGACCTCCGGGCTCTAAGCTGGTTGCGCCGGAGCTAACCCCCAGCCGAGCCCAACGGCTGGAGGGCCGGTCGGCTATCTAACTTGGGGACGACCTCCCCATCCGCCACCCCTCCCTCCGGGGTTGCTTTAACGTACGGGTGCACGGCAGTTCCCGACCGCACACCCGCCCCCGGGCGAGAGAGGGGAAGAGTGACCGTCACCGGAGTGACGGGTTCCTCCCCCCCTCGCGTCCTCACGTGAAGGGCAGGTAGAACCCCCCCCCTCCGCCTCCGAGCCCCGGCCCCACCCCCATGCGGACCGGGAGAAGCGCTTGTGGCGAGGACCCCTTGGGGACCCCGCCCGAGTTCCCCCCGACCCGCCGCCCTTTACTGTCAACTGGGAAGACGGGGCGGCCGGGAGTCCAGGGGCTCCCAGGCCATCCCGTATCCCCCTCCCGCTCCCAACCCGGGGGCGGAAGAAGCGGTCCTATTCCTCAGAGCCCGCCTCTGCCTCCCCCTTTCCGTCGCCGGGCGGAAACACCCAGCCCCCCCACCCAGCCGATGCCCAGCGGGCAACCCCGAGTCCGCGCACAGCGAACATCTCGGGGCCGCCGCAGTGCAACGGCCGGCTCGGTGGCCGCTAACGCCGCAGCGGTAACAAAGACCGCTGCGGTCCACCGAGGAGGTGCACCGGGCCTAGACATGTCCTACCTCCAGGCACCGGAAATACCTCAAGGGCCGGGTCTGGGGCAACTCTAACTTGGTTCTGCTCCAGCCCACCCGGATTCCCCTTTTTAAAGCCTCGGACGCAGCACCCACCGGACACTGCGCCCAAGGCATTCCTATTCCTTTTGGGGGACGGAGAATCTCTCCGATCCTCACGTCCCCCACAGCGCATCCGCCAGCTGCGGCTATAGCGGTCGCCACTTCTTCTTAGGTGACAGAGTCATCCAGACCCGTCGCGCGCAGCTCCGCGCATTTGACGGGCCTGGCGACCCGCACCCCCGACCCCGCCAGCGCAGCAGCTCTGCGCCAGGAGGTCCGCTTTATCCCCCGAGCTGTCACCAGAGACCTCCACTATGATGCCCCCGGTGACAGCCCTCCGGCAGCCGACGCCGCTGATTCCTAGTTTCGCGAGGGGGACCCTCTCCCTCGCGGTCCTGAGGACCTTAGCGTACGAGACCGTCCCGCCCTCAGGGACGGTGATTGACACCGCCGCCGTCTTGGGCGGAGCCGGCTCCGCAGCCTTAGCCCTCTTCTTCTTTTTAACGGCGCGTCCCGCCCCCCCCCGCCTCCGCCCCCACCAGGCTCTCGCCCAGCAGGAAAAGGAGCAGGGGCTGCGGCGCCCCCTCCCTCCTTACCCCCAGTTGCATCCACCCACACTACTGGGGAAGGCAGCACCCTGGGCGTTCTCCCCTCTTGGGACACACCCCTTCCGCCAGTTTCCCTGGCCGGAGGGGCGCTCCTTCTTTGCCTGGTGAGAGAGCGTATCTCCTTCACCAGGACGTCCACCTTATAGTCGAGGGCATCGACGCGGGAGCTAATTCCCGCGTCGAGCCCCCGATCCCCGAACTCGCCCCTACCAGGGGCGTCTTGCCCCCTGTCCTTCTTGCGCACTGTCGCCTGAGTGGCGACGTCGCATGCCACCGTTGAGGGCACTGCAACCTGAATGGCCGCATCCCTCGTTCCCACTTGAGAGGGCTCCTCCTCGGTCTCCATAGGAGAGTCGCTCTCACCCGGCAACTCCCCCATGGAGGCCGTCAACACCCTGCCCCTTAAGCGCGAATGCACCCTGATTTGGATCAAGGCATTTCGCGTTTCTGCTCTAACCGGCGGGAGAGGTTCGCCGATCGGCCATAGCCAGCATCCTCTCCAGTTTCTCCATCTTCTGCTTCTGGAGGCGTAACTTCTATGAACGCAGCTTCTCCGATTCTTGTAGCGCTCGTAACTGTGTCATCAAAACCGTGATACAATTCGCCAGCTCCCTGACTGCAAGAGCAGTTACTTCTACCGCTATCTGCTCATGATATGACCATGTCACCTCAGTGAAAGATCCTTCACCCAGCAACCCATCTATCTCGGGGAGCATTCTGGAGGCCTTTATCTTACCAAAAAACTCACCCCAGTCCATCAAGTCTTGTTGTCTCCATATCTCCTCATCAGGATCCCTCCTGTCCCTGAGGTTAGTTAGAGGCGGCGTCACTGATCCCCCGTGCTCTCCCTTACTCCCCAATGTGGCCACAATCGCCATTTCGCCCTGCGAGCTCGCGCCAGACTCGCAGGGTAGCCCATCGCCGGTAACGACAAGGGTGGGGCTGGGACAACACCCTCTCCCGCCGGCCCCTGGGTGTCCGGTCACCCTGGGGCGGTACAATCTTCCTTTTTTTTGGACCCATCATTAATGACAAAAAATAGGTTATATTTCGGAGTTTTCCATCTCTTCTAGGCTTTCCAAGCCTATCGAGCCCAGCCTGCTCGGGTATCCCCGGGTTTGTCAAACCCGTATCGAGGACGCCCCACCGGTAGCCCCGAAGGACCCCGGAGGCCGCACTCGACCCCTGAGGCACCGCCTATCGGCCAACGCCGGCAGGAGAGCCCCCGCCATTTCCCCCGCGCACAACGAGGGAACCGGCCGAGCAAGCTCGATCCCGGCCCCCGCTGCCCGCGAGAGGTGGGGCACAAAGTACTCCCACATCCAGTGCCACCGACGGGCTTCTAAAACGAGCCGCCGGCCTTTACGTCCGGCGGTAGGACACCACCGGCCCTAACCCGGAAACGTCCGGGCGGCCCGGTGGGTCCTCTCCACGGGGCTGCCTGGCCCCGACCTCGGATCATTTCCGAGCGGCCCGGACAGCCCCCGGTGGGCCCGCAGTCCCAGGACCTGCCGGATCACCGGCGTGCAATAGTCCTGAGACTGTCCCCCATCCTGCCGGAGCACCAGCGTGCAATGGATGGAGGAAGGCTCACCCCGCTGGTTGGCCGGTGGGAGAATCACAATCTCCCTCACGGTCCCGGCCGACCGGGCGTTTGCAGTCAGGATCGCCTTCCCCTACCGGCTGTTGGAGACTGGTTCGCCAAAGCCAGACTCCTAAGCAGGGCAGCCGGTCCCCCGGTTTTCTGTCAGGGTTTTCCTTCCCTTAGAACGGCCGGGTAACGGAATTAGCCGGCTCGTCCCTCACGGTCCCGTCCGACCGGGCGGACTTTTTATAGAGGCCGCCTACCTCGCGAGTCCCGAAGAACTCCCCGGTCCACGACAGACCTTGCGGGCTGCCGTGGATTACGGTACTGGTGTGCTCGGGCACTTCGGGTTCGCAAAACCCGTACCAAATGGCTCGGAATGGACCCCAATTTTTGATGAATGCCGTAGTTCAAACAGTGTGTAACAAAGAAATAGGATATTTAAAATTCTCTAAACCGTTTGGTGTTCTTAAACACACGCTCGAACGTTATGTCAAGAGTTAACAAGATTTGTCTTCATTTACTCAACTTCATACAGGAAAGAAACCAGCGCGATTTATTTTACTTTTGGCTATACAAAACTAAAAATATTTTTTGTTTGTGAAAATACGCTACTCAGCCTAAAATAACTAATTGAAATATTATCGCAATGTTTTTGCGGAAATACTATATTTTTTATGCAATATTATCTTTTGTCATTTTCAAAATAATATTTATATTTCTTTTTAACAAAATTATTATATCACAACATTGCGTTACCTAACTTAACCCAAGTGATATGCATTAAAAAATATATATATATGTATATATATGAAATCTTTAAATTGCGCTAATTACAAACAGAATACATATATTCATATATTACTTTGAATAATAATTGCTATGCAACTACTTTTAAAAAGTAAAATCTAAGTGTATCTTTGTATTCCCATCCAAGGGTCTGTTAAGGATGTTTCTATTTAACCGCGTCAGGTTAACTAACGACGTCACGTTTAGGTGCGCAATTATACAGAGTACTATTTGCTTTACATTGACCAGATAGTACAGCCACTTTATTTATAAAGCTTACAATATTTTGTATGAAAAAGTGAAACGAATTTTGTATGTATGTACTCTCTAATTGAATCTCTCTCTCTGTCTCTAACTCGACTGTACTCGGTGCCCTCTCTTGGTGGACACATTACTTTATATTAATACATTGTATCTCTTTCTACTTTAACACTTTTCCTTATTAATTTAAAGTTAATACAGTATCCTTGGAACATCAAACAAAAAAATAAAAAAAAACTTTTTTTTTATGAAAGTCCCATTCAATTGCAGAAAATTTTCAGACGTATTCTGCGTAGAGACTTCGTCATGATGTCCGCAACTTGTTCCTCAGTTGAAGTTTGTTGAATGCCTAGCCTTCTTTCGATTATCTTCTCTCGAATGAAAATGAAAAAGTGCTTGATCGCAATATGTTTTGTTCTACGGTGGAATCCCGGATTTTGAGCTAATCTTACTGCCGCAGAGTTATCCACTTGAAGAACCGGACCTTGCTTTAATTTCACGATGCCTTCGAATAATTTGGTCAGCCAAATAACTTCTTTAGCCGCTTCATTTGCAGCTACGATCTCCACTTCTGTTGTCGAAGTAGCTACCATCGCCTGCCTGTGACTCAACCACAAAACAGCTCTGTATGTGACAACTACTCCCGAAGTCGATCGACCAGTTTTTGTATATCCTCCGAAATCTGCATCACTGAAACATTCTAGAATGCCTTTATTTGTGTTGTGACAATAAACTATCCCCAAATCGATAGTCTTGGCAATGTATCGAAATATTCTCTTGACTCGAACAATATCTTCTTCAGATGGGTTCTCGAGTGATCTTGACAAGAATCCCACACTGTAAGCAAAATTTGTGTGCCAAGCATCAGGTACATCAGTGTACCGATTGCTTGTCTGTATGGAAACTTGTGCTCCTTGATATCATCTTTTCCTGTTCTGGAAATTTCAGGACTCTTCAGCATCGGCGTTGAGATTGGCTTGCAATTTACGAAATTAAAGCGCTCAAGAATTCTTTTTGCATAAGCTTTGTGACTTATTTTAATGTTACTTTCCTTTTGTTTAATCTCAAGTCCTAAAAAGTACTCTGCTTCTTTTAAGATTATTTTGAAAATTCCGATTTCAGATCTCTAAGAAAAACTTCTAAACCTTATGGATCAGTTGCTCCAACAACCAACCCATCATCCACGTATACAACTAGTATAAGTTTCTTGCCGTCTCTCTCTCTCTCTGTCTCTGTCTCTGTCTCTGTCTCTGTCTCTGTCTCTGTCTCTGTCTCTGTCTCTGTCTCTGTCTCTGTCTCTGTCTCTGTCTCTGTCTCTGTCTCTGTCTCTGTCTCTGTCTCTGTCTCTGTCTCTGTCTCTGTCTCTGTCTCTGTCTCTGTCTCTGTCTCTGTCTCTGTCTCTGTCTCTGTCTCTGTCTCTGTCTCTGTCTCTGTCTCTGTCTCTGTCTCTGTCTCTGTCTCTGTCTCTGTCTCTGTCTCTGTCTCTGTCTCTGTCTCTGTCTCTGTCTCTGTCTCTGTCTCTGTCTCTGTCTCTGTCTCTGTCTCTGTCTCTGTCTCTCTCTCTCTCTCTCTCTCTCTCTCTCTCTCTCTCTCTCTCTTTCTCTCTCTCGGAGTAAGTATTGGTTGTGTCACGCTATGTTCTTGCTCTTGAATTCGTTGAACTGCATTTCTGCCGTAAGATGCCTTCGGGCTGTTTTGTTCTAGGCTTGAGCGAGTTTTTTGTTGCTCGTGAGGATTGATATGAAGTCTTTCTTCCCGGGTAACCTAATAGCCTGATATTTCCGTGGAAAAATCACACTATTTCTAACCTCAAACTGGCTGAACTCAAATCTGGCGAGGATCGGCTTTGTTGCGCATGCTCCTGGTTTCCGCTTCTCTGGTCTTTTCTTTGCGTCTCGTTGTCTACGTGCCTGGACACCTGCATGTAACTTGACGACACCGGTGGGGATCTGAAGAAACTAGGTTGGCAACGCCTATGCAGCGCATATGTAGCGGGTGTTCTTAAACCACGGAGTGTGAGCGATATCCGTGATATCGGGCGTTAATGCAAATATGATTGACACTGATTATGCTGAGTATAAGAGATGAGAGACATTAAGAAAGAACTGGAAGAATTGAGAAGTATGATACGGGGAGGAGTATGTGGATCGACAGGGGGAGTGCAGAGGAGCTATAGTGAAGTAACTAAAGAAAAGAAGAAAGAAAATATTATTATTGTTAAGCCTAAGGTGCAACAGGAGAGTGAGATCACTAAGAAGATGATAAAAGAGAAGGTAGACATCAAGAATATGGATATGGGAATAACAAAGTTAAAGAAAGGAAGTAAGGGAGCAGTGATTTTGGGGTGTGAGACTGAAGAGGAAAGAGATAAGTTAAAAGCCACAATGCAAGATAGGCTGGGCAAGAATTTCAACGTTACGGAGTCGAGGCGATCAAAGCTTAAGATTAAAATTGTTGGTATCGGAGAGGAAGAAATGAATTTAAATGATAATGACTTAATTGTTGCAATTAAAAAGCAGAACAAAATGGAAGTAAAAAAGGAAGGAATTCATATGCAGATAGTGAAGAGAGTAACTAAAGAGAAGAAGATTGATGGAAGTCAAGCCGGAAGAAGAAGGTACTGTAATAATTGAAGCAGATGAGGAAACCCATGAAATAATACTGGGCAAGGGAAAGCTGAATATAGGATGGAGAAAATGTCCGGTATTGTCAATGTTAAAAGATGCTTCAAATGCTGGGGATACTATCATATTGCAAGAAACTGTACCAGAGATAAAGCATGTTACAGGTGTGCAGGAAACCACAGAGCGACTGAGTGTACGTCGACAAAGAAAAAGTGTATAAATTGTGCACTTAAAATTCAAACCTACAATCTGAAAATAAGTGACGAGCATGACGCAACTGATCCGGAGTGTCCGACATTTAAGAGGATGATACAAGAGGAGAAGAGGAGAGCCGGTTGGGAAGATACTAAGTAGCAGTTACAGAAGAAAGAGGAAATGTTATTATACACAAATGCGCAAAGTCTGATTGCGCATGGAGATGAGATACAACACCAAATTATGAAGAAAATGCACCCTGCGTTTGTAGCATTGTCAGAAACTAGATTAACTGCGGAAATTGAAGACAGTGAAGTGAGTGTGCGGGGCTACAGTATAGTTAGATGCGATAAATAGAAACACAGGAGGTGTTGTACTGTATGTAAGAGAGGATATTAAGTATGAGGTAGTTTTGATAAAAAAAGATAATTGCGAATTGTTGGTGTGCGGCGATAGGAGTAAATGACAAGTCATTTAAAGGTGTGATAATGGTGGTGTATCACTCACCGAGTGCATCAGATGGTGAGTTTGTGAGATTCCTAGAGGATGTCGTGGATGAACTAATAATTAGGGGAGATTGTATGGTAATAGGAGATTTTAATATAGATTTTATGATAGATTTGTTCTATACAAAAAAGCTACAAACGATGATGCAGAGCTTAGGTATGAAACAGTATGTTGATAAGCCGACAAGGATTGTGAGGAGTAGTCAAACAATGATAGATTTGCTTTTCTAGAATAATAGAGTAGGAGTACAAGTAGTTCATAAGCCTAAAATAACAGATCATGCGTGGTTAAGAGTCGAATTTAATATGAGTATAGACGAGAATAAATATAAACTATTCAGTAGTAGGGATTATAGTAAATTTGATATAGATGAGTTTGTTAGTCTGATAGGAAAGAAAATGGAGCAAGACCAAGATATAGATGCCGATGTCAATGTAAAGGCGAAGAAAATTGTTGACAATATAGTAGATGCGCTGGACATTATAACACCTAAGAAAAATTTTCGAATTCCGAAAATATGGGAAGAAAAAAAATCTCGGACGAGATAAGGTAAGCAGCGGCTAGGAGAGATGAAGCATATGGTAAGGCGTTGTATGACGATACGGATCAAAATTGGTTGCAGTTTAAAATTGAAAGAAATGTAGTAATTAAATTAATTAGAGAAAAGAAAAAAGAATATTATGAAAGTAGGATAGATGGTAATAAGGAAAACCCTACGGCTATGTGGAAAACGTTGAAGGAAATAGTTAGAGGAAAACCAATGGGCACTAAAAAAGTTGAGGAGGTAGATTTTGAAATTTTAGACAATATTGAAGGACAATATAGCAGATAAGTTTAACATGTATTATATACAAAGTATTGATAGTGTAATAAGGTCCATAAAAGATACAGATGAAAGAGTCACATATAATATAGAAAGTAAAGAAATTATGGAAAAATTCGAGATGATTAGCATAGAGGAGTTAGAGAAAGTGGTCATGGAACTACCAAGGAAAAAAGGCACAGAAGAGGAAATAAGTAGTGATATATTAAAATCGTCGTTTCTGGTAACAAAAAAAAGATTCGTTGATGTTATAAATAGTTCCTTAGTAAAAGGATGTTTTCCGAGCTGGAAAACATCCACGATTGTACCGATCCCAAAAGTAGAGAAAGCTAAAAAGGCGAGTGAATATAGACCTGTCAATATGCTCCCTATATATGAGAAGGTGTTAGAATTAGTAGTTAAGAAACAAATTGAAGCGTATTTGGAAAATAATGGGATTATAACAGAGCATCAGTCGGGGTTTAGAAAGAAATATTCCTGTGAAACGGCGATTCAAACAATTATAGATGAATGGAAACTGATAATTAGTGAAGGAGATATGGTGGGTGTAATTTTTATGGATCTCAAGCGAGCATTTGAAACAGTAGATAGGAAAAGGTTAATAAAAAAATTGTATCAATATGGAATTAGAGGAGCGGTGCTGGAATGGTTGAAATCATATCTAAAAAATAGAACACAGCAAGTTCGATTTAACGATCAATGGTCAAAGTTATTAGACACAGAATACGGAGTGCCGCAGGGATCAGTGTTGGGACCTTTGTTGTTTATTATATATATAAATGATATAATTAAAATTCGACCAAAAGAATGTAGTATAAAAATATATGCGGATGATACAATAATATATGTAATTGGTAAAAGCAGTGAGGAGATAGAAAGAAAATTAAATACAGCCTTTTCCAAAATGGAGCAGTGGATGAATATAAATAGGTTAAAAATGAATGCGGGGAAAACGAAATACATGATAATTAGAAGTGGAAGAAAAGAAGTGAGGGATAGTATTAGGGTAAATTGTCTAGATGGAACGGATATAGAGCGTGTGGAAATAATGAAGTATAATTATTGATGACAAACTACGATTTGAAAACCACTGTGACTATATGCTTAAGTAGGAAAAAAAACGAGTTTTCTAAATAGAATAGGTAATAGTATATCGCCATATATAAGATGCATTATATATAAGACAATCATAGCGCCTCACTTTGAGTTTTGCGCGACACTGCTAGTCAATATGGGAGAAACACAGCTAGGGAAGTTGCAAATAGCACAGAACCGAGCAATGCGAGTGATACTACAATGTGATAGGCGTACCAAAGTGGAACATATGCTCCAAACGTTACAATTTATGTCGGTAAAGCAAAGGCTATATTATAACACCTTTATATTTATCTATAAGATTTTGAACGGCATGTTACCTGAACAGTTAAGAAATAGGCTGCAAGTAGTACAGAGTGTGAGTGAAAGACAAACACGCCAGGCGGAGGACATTGCGATACAATTCCGTAAAACTACGAGCGCACAAAAAAGTGTGTTTTATGAGGGAGTCAAGATGTACAATACATTGCCAACCGAAGTAAGATGATGCGAACAAATTAAGAAGTTTAAACGAATGTTAAAGGAACATATCGGAAATATGTAATTGATTGGTACTACAAATAGCTGAGGAAGCTAATAAAAATCAATCATTCATTCATTATTCTCTCTCTCTCTCCCTCTCCCTCTCCCTCTCTCTTTCCCTCTCCCTCTCCCTCTCCCTCTTCCTCTCCCTCTCCCTCTCTCTCTCTCTCTCTCTCTCTCTCTCAAATGTACACGCATAGTTTCACTGATTTTGAATCTCAATTTTGTAAGAAAACTTCTAAAACGTTTGTTCCAACATCTTGGCGCTTGCTTTAGTCCGTACAAACTTTTCTTGAGTTCGCAGACTCTGCCCGAACCGTCGTCATATCCTTCTGGCTGTTTCATATAGATGATTTCTTCGAGTTCTCCATACAAGAACGCTGTTGACACGTCAAATTGTGTAAGATGCATCTTTTCGTTTGCAGCAATACTTAAAACTGAACGTATCGTTCCTAACTTTGCCACCGGACTAAATGTTTAATTATAGTCAATACCTTGACGTTGGTTAAATCCCTTGACAACTAATCTTGTCTTGTATCTATCAACTAGCTTGATACACCCGTGCTTCGCTACGGTATGCGAAGGATTCTATAATTCATCCCCGAATTTAGATTTGCCCCTTTAGGGGTTGATTAGGGCAAAATCTTGAATTATGTTTTTAAGCATTTGTATGGGTAACCTTTGTAAGCAAAAATCAAGTCGATATCTCATCGGACCCAAGAGATATTGAGAAAGTCGTGAAAACACATTTTATCTCTTTTCACCCCCTTAGGGGTCGAATTTCTAAAAATCTCTTCTTAAGTGAGTTCTTACGTCATGGAAGGAATATACTCCTCGAATTTCATGTTTCTAGGTTTAAGGGTTTGAGCTGGGCGTTGATGAGTTAGTCAGAACGTTGAATTATATATATATATATATATATATATATATATATAATTCAACGGATATTAGTTGGGCCGCCCCTCGCGGGGCTAAGCCCACCGGTAGGACGTTCCACATTACGCCAGTTAAACACCGCGAGCGGTGAACCGACGGTGTGCGACACAGATTCAACTACGAGCTTTTTAACCGCATCAACTTTAATATACGCTATTGGAGCTGAAATTACCGCGGCTGCTGGCACCAGACTTGCTCTCCAATGGATCCTCGTTAAAGAATTTAAAGTGTATATATATATATATATATATATACTTATTATATATGGGGCATTTTTTCTAAAATCGGCCACCCCTCTGCGCATTTTATTTTTGAAGATAAAATGCTTTGTAAGGTCTCAAAATTTTCGTCTGAAACTTAATTTTTGGATGCCGTATGGCGATTTTCATTTACATTCAAGGGTGGGACAAGATTGCGCGAAAATTATCGTAATATTCCCGATTTGGCTTTGCTTGCCAGAGCCCTTCAAGAAATTTGGCAGCAAATCCCTCAAATAACGATACAGCGTTGTATCAATATGCGAAACCGATAAGCGTAAATCCAACCGGGCAACCTCCTCGTGGTACTCTTTGGGTAACGCTAATGCCGGTATTTTTTCAAATTTCGAAAACACAAAACATTAATTTCTTATTAAAAAAAGTCTTTCTAGCCTATGCTGACACTTACTCATCTTCAATGTATTGTCAGCGTAATTGAAAACAGTTTTTTAACGTCCGCCAAACGTTATTTTTAATGAAGAACCATGAAGAAAATCTCATAGCAATTCGGCAAATTCTTTTTAAATGTAGGATATTTAAAAGTACAAAAAAACGTAAAGAATAAATTTTTGTTGTCGTTCTGCACAATTGTTTTTTGGATCTAAATAAGAAAGTAAAAAATTGCAAATTTTTACGATATTTTTACTCACTTGTAATGTATCCAAAAATCTTTATGAAAAAATTGGCGATTATACCACTTGATAGAGCAATGTTTTAGCTTTAAGAATCCATTTTGCGAATTGCGGTACGATGATTTTTAACGGAGTTATGAGCAATCAAAGTCAAAATGCTCATTTCTTATTCAATCCGCGATAACTCAGTAACAAAAAATCGTAGAAACATTTTCAAAAAAAGATTTTGTAGGGAAAACTTCGAGCTTTCACATTGAACAGTTAAAAAATTTCGCAGGATTTTTTTGGGCACGTGACAAGCCCACAAAGTGAGAAGAAAATTTTCCATTTTGTCCAGCTCGTGGTTTTCTATATGTAAAAATTGCCAAACTCACAGAAACTAAAAGAAAATAGTGATCTTCTGAAAGAAGAGATTTCAAGCTTTGTAACCCTTTTTTAAAACTTAAATTTCGTTCATTTTTAACGAAGATACAGCTGCTCAAATTTTGCCTAGTTTTTAAGAAAATTTAAGTGTTCCTTTAATTATTGTGAGGAGTGTATATATACTTATATATATATATATATACATATATATACTTTTATATATATATATATATATATATATATATATATATATATATATATATATAGTGCCGTCAGGATTTGTCTTCAATCGATAGACATACTTACATGGTATCGCTTTGGTGTCTCTTGGTAAATGTACTAGTTTTCAAGTCTGATTTTCTTTTAATGAGGCCATTTCTCTCTCTGTCTATGGTTTTTCTCCACTCAGCACTTTGGTTACTATTCAAAGCTTCTTCGAACGTTTCAGGATTTTTCGTTTCGTTAACGAACTCTTCCGCCATCATATCGATCATCGAATCGATAAAATCGTCAAGTTTTTTCGGTCTTCTAAGTGTCAAGCGATCTTTAAGACATGTCCTGATAACAGCTGAGCATCTTCTTTATCTTTTTCATTTTCTTCATCGCTGCTTCCTTCTGTTTCAATTAAATCTTCCTCATCGTTTTCTTCATGTTCTTCTTCTCGACATTCTTCTTCAGACTCGATATCTCGAAATGACAACTTGACTTTTTCTTTACATTCCTTAAGTTTTTCCTGGAATTGCACATCTCTGGATAAAACGACTTTATGTTCTTCTTTCACATAGACTCGGTATCTTTCGTCGCTATCATATCCTACAAGATATCCCTTCACAGCTTTCTCATCCATCTTCTTTCGTTTCTGAATTGGGATGTGAACGTAGCAAGCAGATCCGATTATACTAAATGTTTTATCCTTGGTTTTTTATTCATCCAGAGCTTATATGGACTGACGCCTTCTTCTGACAATTTTCCAGTTCTGTTCAGAATATACACTGCGAAATTTACTAACTCGGCCCAAATTACCTCTGGAAATTTAATGTCTGGATTTGAATACTTAAAGATCCTTGCCATCTCGATTATTGTACGATTTTCACGCTTACTACCGCCATTTTGTTTAGGCGTAAATGGCGCCATCAGTCTCTGCGTAATTCCGTTTTCATGTAGAATTCTCTTAACTTCTTCATTGTCGAATTCTCTACCATTGTCGCTCAGTAGTTCTTTGATTAAATGTCCTTATATTTTTGCATGTAATTGCTTGTAATCATCTGTCTCAACACATTCTTGACTTCTGACTTCTCTTTAACAAAAAAGCCATAGCGAAATTTTGTATAACTGTCTTTAAATACAACTAAATAACTCTTTTTCTTAAAAGATTCGTCGAAGAGTCCACATACATCGGTCGACATCAACTCTCCGGGCTTAGCTGCTTTCTTCCTGGTGCCAAATGTTAAACAATGTGCTTTTCCAAAAATGCATGGTTCGCAAAGTTCTTTGTTTAATTTAACTTTGATGCCTAACTCTCTCTCATGCAACGTTTTGACATGTCACTTATTTGATGTCTCCATCTCTCATGATACAGCTCTGCAACGTTGAACTATCGGCATCAGCAGTATTTATTTCCGTCTCTTCCTTCGGAACAATTGGTTTGATGGCTGCTTTGTACAAAGTTCCGCATACTTCACGATCTCCGCACAGCACTGTTTTGCCATCAACATCAAGCCAGCACTTAATGGCCGTCGACTTAAACTCGCTATCTTGAGCTGCTAACAGAGAATAAATTTCTTGAAATTTTCGGGACATACCATACGTCTTTTAATGTTAGAGTTTGACTTTTGTTGTTTACAGTCGACAAAATTCGAATAGCTTCTTTTCCAAGTGCTTTGAGAGTTTCTTTTCCAGCAGCCTTTATACTACATAGGCTCTGGAACTCCTTGAATTCAACAAACAAATCTGGACAGTTCGTTATATGTTTAGTTTCTCCATTGTCGATCCACCAACCATTGAATTTACTTCAGTTTTTTAAATTAAAATTTTATGACGACGCGAGTCCCTCGGTCTCGTCTGCCGAAAAGGAGAACGCCGTCAAATTCACTAAATATCTCAATGTATTTACACTATATCGGAATGTACTCTAAAATCGGTAAAAGGTATGGTAGCTCGACCAGGTATATTCTCTGAAACTCGTTAAGGGCGCCAGGTGCAATTACTCGCACCACGGTACACAAAATCTAAGCCCGCTAATTATCTCAGGTGTGAATTCTTAATTTAGATCGCTGTTAGATCTTGGAGAGAAGGGGAGGGAGCGCAGCGCAATTAACACACAAAGTAGATAGACAAAAATAGATAATGTATTTAATAAGGAGTAAATAAGTAACGGGTCGTTTCACGGGTAACAATAATACCGTAACGGCCACGGTAAACGATATCTCAAAGATTGCAATTTCGTAACGCATTCCGCCACAAATCTCACGGTAGTGGAAAACGTCTGACTACGACTAAACGCGAATGGTATCTCGCCTTTACGCAAAACTACTTCGCTCACAAATTACTGCGAATATCTCCCAAATGTGATACGATTTCGCAAGTCCCGAAATGATCTCGCAATTGACATCCGCAATCACGCACGATACCTCGCGAGGTCCGCAACACTAAACGCAAAGGTGTCCGGCACGCCAAGACGCGATCACGCGAAACGCATTTTACGGCTTTGCGATAATACTATGTCCGACCCGCGCGAAGGACACCTCGCCAGAAAAGATTCGATCAAGCGAAACGCATTTCGCCGTTTCACAATAATGTCTAGTCCGAACCGAATATTAACAATAATCTCCGACTACTAATACACAAAGATTGCACTTACACGATTTCACACTACGGGACGGTAAACGCACGCGTGGCTCTAATTACGCGTTGACTGTCGGCGGCCGCGCGCGAGTTCCCTTGACGGGCAATTACGTTTCACTTTCTTGGCCGGGCCTCCCGCGAGCATTTTTCTCGGTAATTAATTGGCGGAAAACAACAATAGCGCGGCACAACGCGACTCCCGGGAGGGCCTCGGTCTCGAGACTCTTACTTGTTTAACGATGCTTGAGCAGTGGCCTTACAATTTTTCGCACGCCTCAGCAGTTGGTAGTCCGGAATGGCACTTCTCCGCAAGCTCACGCGGCAGTGCCGCTCTCTTCTCCTTCTTCTTTCTTCTTCTTTGCGCCCCTGGTGGATCTCTGGCTCAACAGGCCATGGTACCACGCTTTCCATACAAGACAGCGGGTCCAGTGGCGGGGAGCACTAGAGCCCTCTTGTATCAATTACAGAAGGCTTCAAGCCGATTCTTCTATTACTGTGACCAACTGAGAGGTCGATAACTATTCAAAAATAAAAATGTGCCATGCGCACGTATCTACAGCCCGAGATCACAATCTTTAATAAAGGAGAGTATCGCCTTAACAATCTTGTAGGTTAAGTTACTATATAAATATAGGCAAGAAAAATGAGCAAAGAGTTTAAGGTCAAAAAGAGATCGTAAAAACCTAGATCTATTACTTTCAAACAGGCTACATGCCCAGAATAAATGATCAACATCTTGATACTCAAAGCCACAAGGGCATGAGGGGGATTCGCCGATACCAAACTTATACTTAATAACGTTAGTATATGGGTAACCAGCAAGCAAACGAACCATGATTCCAAAATCTCTCCTGCCAATTCTGAACTTTGATAGAAATGACAGGTTCAAGTTTAGATCGGCCAGGTTTTCCATGTAAAAACTGCCCGATCCATTATTAATACGGTCCAAGAACCCCGCATCAATATCGATGTAAGCATACAAAAGATGAGATGAAATTTCCTTATGAGAAATTTTGTTATTAAGTAAGGAGCCACTTAGCGAAGCTTCCTTAGCAGCCGAGTTGGCTTGCTTATTACCCAAAATTCCCTTATGTGCAGGACACCATGAAAATCTAACCGTAAAGCCGCTTGATGCGGCAAGACTAAGCTTAGACTTTAGATTCGGAACCAAAGGGCTAAGTTTGCCATTGCTGAATGGTTTAATATTTGCGATAGTTTGCAAGACGCTCCACGAATCCGTACATATGTTAACATGTTCCCACGAGTTGACTAGCGTCAGATCGATAGCAGCAATAATCGCCAAAGCCTCCGCGGAAAAAGAGCTCGTATATCTATTCAACTTAATTCGTTGAGTAATATTCAATTTGGGAATCCGAACCGAGCAGCCCGCAAATAGAACTCCATCAGTCCCCACAGATTTAGAACCATCGGTAAAAATATCAATCTTAGTAGGGGAAGATCTATTCAGAGAGATCAAATTAGTGAAAGCCAAATTAGGGTTACCGTTATCCTTAGCAAACTGGCCAGAAGCGCTATCTATGGGAGGGGAAACAGCGAAAATATGTGACGGGAAAGAGAAAACCGGATGTATGTCCCAGGTATATAAATGACTGCGGAACGGAACTATTACCAGGCCATCGGGAGATAATGAAAGGAACGTTACTAGGAGCAGTGTTTTGCCGATTGTTCAATCAATGCAAATTGGCAACCTTGTTTATCATTTTATTATTATGCAATTGAATAGATCTACCCAAATATTTGTCACATTTATACGAAATTCTTCTAATAAAGGATCTCTGACCCGAAAACACCCAACACACCCTGTTAGAAGAAGATTTGGGGATATTCAGAGCCACCTTATACGCAGAACATAACAGACTCTCGACGGTCCCGAGATAAGAGCGAGCAGCGCTAATATACCACATAGAGCCCCACTCACAAATAGCTCCAAGGGTAGCGTTAATGAAGTTAATCGCAAGAATGGGGCTAATACCCCAGGATCTTCCCGCAAGCCATTTCAAAATATTCACAAAAGTGAAAGACTTGGTTCGCAAGGAGGAGATATAATCCTTCTATCTAAAACCGCGGTCCATAACCAGCCCCAAATACTTAATAGTAAGGCTAAGAGGTATATTGCCACCAGGTAATTCCAGAATATCAGGGAGGGTCAAAGATCTTTTACGATGAAAAATAGTGAATTGAGTTTTCGGGAGAGAAACCGATAGATCTAAATCATTCAACCACTTCTCCACCCGAATAAAGGTCGACCTCAAACAAAAAATAATATTATCCAATAAATTGTCCGAACATAGAATCGCGATGTCATCAGCATATTGTAATAAAACAACATTATGAGGAACATGCAGTAGAATATCTTTAACATATAAATTAAATAATAACGGGCTCAGGACTGACCCTTGAGGTAAGCCCTTTTGCAGAAGCCTACTACAATATGAAATACCTGACTCATAAATACACGTAAACCTAAGAGAAAGGAAGTTCATGAAAAAGCTCTTATACCCAGAAGGAATCCTAAGTTTATTTATCAGACTAAACAAGGTACAAGGATTGACATTATCGTAGGCACCTTTAATATCTAAAAAGAGAGCACCCGTCATGGAACGTTGAGCAAAGGCTTTATAGACCTCCAGGTTGATAAGGGCCAGGCAGTCATCACATGATTTACCCCTCCTGAATCCAAATTGACAATTGGGTAAAAGCATCTCCAACTCAATGAACTTCTCTAATCGTCCCTTAATCATTTTTTCAAATATTTGCAAAACATTGGAAGCCTTTGTACCTTTTTCGAGAAATTTATCGAATTTCTCTTCTTTTTCAACGGCACTATAGCTCAAGATCAAGCTATGGCCTCCTGAAGTTCGGCCTGTATAAAATCCGAGGCCTCCCTTCTGCTTTCTTAGAGATACACTCTCGGCGGGTTGCCATTAACCCTTCCGAGAGGTGGCGATCAAATAAAAACCGACGGATTTTCGGTCGGATTTGAACTCGGATCTTCAGCTCATTAGACCAGCGCATATCTTTCTGCGCCATGATCGCCACCAGGATACTGGAAGGAGATAGGTCTAAAGTCCATCTTGTTAGGCTTAGGGATAAGTACCACATCAAAACGTCGCCATTGAGACGGATATGACCCATCGCGAATGATTAAGTTAAAAATGTCCAAGAGCTTAGATCTAACAGAGCCAGGAAGCAACTTCAAAAGATGATAACCAATAAGATCCGGACCAGGAGAGCTAGAACTTCTGGAAGAGTCAATAGCCACATTAAGCTCAAAAAAGGAGAATTCGCCATCGAATAAGAAAGTAAAAGGAGTATCGGAAATATTTTCAAACTGATTAAAGGCCCAGGGGGGTGAAAAATTATCGATGAATTTATTGATACCTTGAAATTTACTACTTGAAGGGGGATTGTTTGATTTGAAAAATACAGAGTTTTTAAAAGAATTGATCGTTTTCCAAAAAAATTTAATATTGAAATTTTCATGTAAGTCATTGACAAAATTGACGAAATTCTTTCTTTTTCTTCGACGGATAGTTCTTCTAGCATAATCAGAACTTTTCCTGTATAGATCAACATTCTCCCTAGAAAAGCGAGCACAACAATTCTTAAAAGATCTTTTCCTTTGAGCAATAGCCTCCTCACATTCCGAGTCCCACCATGGTTTACGGGTACGTTTTTTAAAATTAGGTTTATAAGATTTACAGGTCTGGGACTTTCCATCAAAATACTGGATGTGTCTTGTAGCGTCAAAAATTGATGCACCAGCCTTAAGGGCACAATCTATTACAGAGGAAGACCACTGATCATACGCGCAACCTCCCGAAATATCTCCAAGAGTAAAACCTTCCATAGCTGCATTAATTAAATCACTAAAGTAGTCCTTTTCCAATTTATTCATACACATCCTAGGTCTTTTATTAGAGTCAACAGAACTGACTACAGGGGAAAACTGAATATAGATCTGAAAATAGTCACTACCAAAGGGTTCTTTAGAGATAGACCAAGAGCAATCTTGGCATAGTGAGTTAGAAATAAAAGTGATGTCAGGACAGCTATGGATGCTCGGATCATCAGAGACTCTGGTAGGGTCCCCATTATTAAAGAGAACAAGGTCATAATGTAAAGTTGCCTCTAAAAGAAATACACCATCTTTATTATTCCTGGAAGAACCCTAGGACTCATGCTGGGAATTGAAATCCCCCCAAAAAACAATATCTATCTATAAAATCATTAGGTCTATTGCTTCTAAAAGCATAGAAATCTTTAAAGGAAAAGTAAGACCTCTCATGGAGCCAAGTCTCCTGCAAACACACTACATCGAAATCATTAATCATATTAGAAAATTCTTGAAATTTACCCGTAATACCCCTGCTATTCCACTGCATAATCCTCATAACTTGTGCCCTACTAAAGTTTACTAAACAAAACACGCAGATACTGCGACACCGTAGTGAGCCCTTATATGCTCGGATTTTTCACTATTATATAACATTCGTATATCGTTAAGAATAATATCGGGGGTCGGGAATAAACCAGATAATGAAGGCAAAACATATTCCGAAATCAAATCCTAACAAGATTCGATTTGGAGGTCCATAGCCTCGCCAGACATAGACCCTTCGCCAGAAGGGCGAATAGTAATTTCCAAATCAGGGGGGGGGTGGAGACAATTCAGATCCATCGCTAACACTAGTCGACTGACTAATTCTCTTATTCTTACGATGTAAACGGAGGGAGGTTTTACCCTCCGCAATCTCATTAGGAACCACCTTAATCCAAGCATAATAGGCTTGGGACCTAAACTCACTAATGGCCTGTTGGCAAGACTCTATGCCTCTAGATCTAACCAATCTTCTCGACTGAGAGAAGGAAGAATTTGTATAGGCCATAACGGTATTTATTATCAGATGAGTTGAATAGGTAGGGCAAGAAAGATCAGATGAGACATGTTCACCCCTGCAATTGATGCAGCAGGGAGCTGAATTACAGGATTCAGACGTAAGGTGTGACAAACCACAGCTCTCACACAGAGGTTTACCTCTGCAAGCAGCCGCAGAATGTCCCCATCTATGGCAGTTATGACAGTTACAAACTTTATTAACAAAGGGAAAAACCCTACACCTAACTCTCCAAATATATACAAATTCCGGAAGGAGATTAGAAGCAAAAGAGACTTTTATCGAAAACGAATCCTTGATTTCACTACTTGTTCTATCTCGATACTTCATTCTTTCAAGAGAAAGAATTTTAACCGGGGCATCAGGCCAAGAAATACCATCCATAATTTCCCCACAAGAAAGGTATCTACATTTCTGATAATTCCGGTTCTGAACAGCTTGTAGTTAGGGATATAAGCATACAGATCCGAGGGAAGGAGATTTTTAGTTTCAACAAAGGAGTTAGCTTCCAAGTAATCCTCAAACTCGACTTTAATCAAATTCCTGCCAAGTCTTTGGAAGGTATTAATATTATATTTACTACATAAAAGTGCCAATTTTCATAGGGTGAGCGTTACCAATATTATCAGATGAGTTAGAAACGCTCTCAATATGAACCGAAAAAGAACCAAGAATATTATCCGAATATCTATTCCCCAACTGAGACTGAATAAAGCGAAGCCTAGAAGTAGCCGGATCATTATTAACCGGGACCAAGGCCAAGGACGAGGACGAGGACGACTCATTACCCGTCGTCCGAGACCCGACATTATCGTCCTTTTTAAGTCGCTTAGAAGAGTTACCATTTTTATTCTCTTTAGGGGAGGAGGGAGAACGGCTCCCTCGATTCCCACCCTTAGTCATAATGAATACACAATAAATCGGTAAGAGAAATATATATATAAACAAAAAGAAAAACAATAAGAAATTTAGTTCCGCATATATTAGTAGAAAAACAATAATAGTAAAAAAGACAAGTGGAATATAATATTTTATTCACCATATAATATTATTAGAGAAACAGCAATATCAGAATAAGGAATATGGAACAGGAATGCGAAGGAAAGACTCACATAAATATTCCCGAATAGTACACACTGTTACAATAACACAAGGGGAAAGCAGCCCGCGGCTGAAAAACACGCAAAAACTAATAGGCGAGCAACGGAATGTAAACACACAATTCGAAATAACGAGTTCCGAACATACCTATCGCGGCAATAATATAAATATTAAACCATTTAGCTAAAAGAAAAATACAATTAAATCATAAATAATAAGGCATATAATGCAAGAGGCGACAATGTAAGGAACAAACATATAATAAATACTCCGAAATATTGCAAATTCGTAGTATAATTAATAAAGCAAATAGTGAAAGAAACAACACATATGCTTAAAATGAAAAAATATGGAAATTTCGTTAAAGAAAGGATATCCTGTAGTAAGAATTAAACGACAATCGAACATATAAATAATGTTCTGATATGAACGTAGTATCCAAAATGTTCCCGAATAATAAATACGGATACAATAACGACAGCACATACAAGTATAGTATAAATTAACGAAATTTTAATAGATAATAGATATTCTGGAGTAATAGTAATAGCAATAGAAATAGAAAGTCAAAATACTCCAGAATAAATCTTAGAATGACGATAATTAATTAAATATAAGCATAAGTATGAAATCAGCGAATATGAGCACAGGCGAAAACGAAATAGTAACAAGTGAAAACGAAAATATAATCCCAAAGTATTATAGCAAAACGGAGTAAAAATATCTGGAGTAAATTTTAAAGAAAGGTAAGGCATATAAAGAACAGACATAGTTATCTCGCTCGTCAGCTCACAGAATGTCCTCAGCGTTCTCAAGCAAGCAGCCAATACTCTTGCGTCATGTGCTCCTCCAAATGCGTAAAACCATTCCAGAAACACGTGCAAGCATTCCCATGCAAAGTGCGGAGCAGGATATATTGCGAAGCGCAAAGCAGGATATATGTGACGCGAGTGATATTAAATTGCAGATATATAATCAATAATCGGATAGAATCCGCCCGAAGAGATTACACTAGACACGTCCGACTCGGAGCATGTCTCAAGACGGAGTCCCAGTGCCGCTCTACTGGCCCGGCGGGACCACGCTGGGCCTGCGTGCCTGCGCGCCGGGGTTGCAAGCCCTGCTCGCCGGTCAGCCCTTCGCAAGCGCTGCGCCCGATCTCAGCGCCTTCCGCTCCTGTCGGCGCCCCTTGCATCTGCCTCGCCCGCCAGCGGTGGATTTGAACCTGCTCCGAGTCCGGCTGTCCAGGCCGCAATTCCCGAGACCGGTAATTCGACGGGCCAGGCTGGACGGGGCTCGTCGACCGGCGGCAGTATCCCGTGGGCGATGGCCGATCTACTCCTCGGCGGGGATCTCGTCGGAGCGTCCCCCTTCCTGGATCCCCCGTGCACGGGCTGTCATTCGGCGTCATAGGGCTGGATGAGCGCTCGCTCTGCGAGACGCTCTGCTGTACCGGCTGTGGGCCCGAGCGTGACCCGCCCGTCGGCCATCCTTCCGCAGAAAGCCCCAGTTCTCGCACCTGCAAATCCCGCGGTGCGACCTAAGTCGTTACAGAATCCATTGGCCACCTGCTCAGCACCACCTCACGCAACCTGTAAGTGTCGCAAAAATAATCAATCTAATCCTAAAGACGCAACCGTCTCGCCCCTTTCGGGTGGGGCCACCCCTGACGCTTCCTTCGGTCGAGCTACCATCCGGACAGGGGACGTGACCCTGTCATGTCACAAGTTAAACATACTTCATCGCAAATAGAAGTAAGAGCTACATTGGTATGGAGTGCATTGCTCTGAGCGTCACCTACTGTCTTGCTCTGAGCATCACTTGTCGTCTTGTTTTGAGTGTCACCTGCTGTTTTGCTCTCGGTTGGTCGTCCATCGGCTATCCACTTCTTGCAGTCTCGTACTCAATGTCCCTTCCTTTTGCAATAATTATATTGATTATCTCTTCTTGAATATTTGTTACCGGACTTAGATTGGCTTTCTTGTTTCTTCTTGTCTGTTTTTACCACTAGCGCCTCTTGAATGAGCTTTTTGCTGTCTGCACTTTTTCTTTCAAACATGCATAGCTGCATCGTTAATTCGTCAAACGTTTTCTCCTCGTTCTTAGTCAATAGCATCCAACTAGACCGATATGTCTCAAATTTGCCGGGTACAATGTGCAATGTTTACATATTAATACCAAACCTGGTAACGCGTTCTCGCCTTTGGCTACGAGTCCGTTATTTAATTCGTCCCACAAGCTTCGTAACTTTGCTGTGTGTGTAGAGACATCTTTGCCTGACGTCCAATTAAATGCAAAAAAGTCGGTACATATCTTAAATAATTGATCCTTGGACGTTGCTTCAAACTGTTGTTTTAACGCCTCCCATACATCATGGGCGTCTATTTGTCCATGATTATCTGATATACTGCATCTGTAACTGAACTCGTGATCATTGACTTGGCGTAACTGTTTGCCTTACGGTACAAATCACACTTCTCTTTATGTTGTTTGATGTGAACTTCCGTAGCATTTTCTTCTAAGGGTTCCGGTTTCACCAACTTATTGTCGATCACGTCCAATGCACCGTCGTGATAGTCAAGTAGATCTCGAATCTTTCGTTTCCACATAGACCAATCCGACTCACCCGTCAATGGTTTAATGTGCTTCGCTAAATCCATCTTACTATAATTTAAGCGATATTTTATGACAACAGAGAACTTCTGTCTGGGTCCATAACCTGTTACGGATGTTTCTATATGACCGCGTCAGGTTAACTAACGAGTTTAGGTGTGCAATTATACAGAGTACTATTTGCTTTACATTAACCAGATAGGACAGCCACTTTATTTATAAAGCTTACAATCTTTTGTATGAAAAAGTGAAATAAATTTTGTATGTATGTACTCTCTAATTAAATCTCTCTCTGTCTCTAACTCGACTGTAGTCAGTGCCCTCTCTTGGTGGACACATCAACTTTATATTAATACATTGTATCTCTCTCTACTTTAACAAGGTCTTTCTATCAACTCAAGTGGTAGTACTTTTAATTCTCCTCAACAAAATTATAATATTACAAAGAATCATTTTCATCACAAAGAATTAAAGAGATAACAGTACAAAATAAAAATATTTAATTAAAATAAATTAAAACAAAATAAATTTTTCTTGTAAAAAAACTTAGCGCTGCTTTTTTTACTCAAGCTGCATTCGTCCCTAAATTATGTTTATGGATTCTTTATTCAATCAAAAATTTTAACACTTTATTTTTCGAGGTCTAGCAGCGCCAAGTTTTTTTTACAAGATTTATTTATTTTATTTTAATTAAATATTTTTATTTTGTACTGTTACCTCTTTAATTTTTGTAACAAAAATAATTTTTTGTAATATTATAATTTTGTAAAAGGGAATTAAATCTATTACCACTTGAGTTGATAGGAAGACCCTTGAATGGGAATACAAAGATACATACCACTTGGGTTTTATTTTTTAAAAGTAGTTGCACAGCCATTATTTTTCAAAGCAATATATATATTCTTTTGTAATTGATGCAATTTAAAGATTTCATATATATTTTTTACATATGTATTACTTGGGTTGAGTTAGGTAACGCAATTTTGTGATATAATAATTTTGTTAAAAAAAAATACAAAACTTGGGTTAGATTTTTGGATTTACAACATACATTGGGTACTTGGCGCCGTTTTTTTTATCTTTTTTGAAAAGGGTAATTTTGTACTAATATTACGCATTTTGTAGTGTTAAGCAGGGAAAAAAATTTCCATTAAAGTAATTTAAATCGACCGTGACTGGCAATATATAATGTCTTTTCGATATGAACATTGAAAAACTGTGAGCCAACTTGGTTTGTCGGATTCACACAGCACTTTTTCGGATCAATTATCGAGACATTATTAATTTTGACCATGGGTTTTGGTCAGTTGATGTAATTTCTAAATTAAATAGTTTTTAAATTTTATTGCGAAAAATATTACCCCAGCCAGGGTTTGAACAATTAAAGTAATTTAAATCGACCGTGACTGGCAATATATAACGTCTTTTCGATATGAACATTGAAAAATGTTCGATTTAAATTACTTTAATTGTTATTCTATATACTGGCGAAAGAAATTTATTATTCTGTTTATTATACACCGTCGACCTAAGAATCGGTGCTCCATCTTATAGTTGTTATTGCGATAAATATTACCACAGCCCCAGTGGTCGAATTGGCACGACACCCGCACGGTATACCTGAGGTTCCAGGTTCAAACCCTGGCTGGGGTAATATTTTTCGCAATAAAATTTAAAAAACTATTTAATTTAGAAATTACATCAACTGACCAAAACCCATAGTCAAAATTAATAATGTCTCGATAATTGATCTGAAAAAGTGCTGTGTGAATCCGACAAACCAAGTTGGCTCACAGTTTTTCAATGTTCATATCGAAAAGACGTTATATATTGCCAGTCACGGTCGATTTAAATTACTTTAATTGTTATTCTATATACTGGCAAAAGAAATTCATTATTCTGTTTATTATACACCGTTGACCTAAGAATCGGTGCTCCATCTTATAGTTGTTATTGCGATAAATATTACCACAGCCCCAGTAGTCGAATTGGCACAACACCCAGACGTTATATATTGCCAGTCACGGTCGATTTAAATTACTTTAATTGTTATTCTATATACTGGCAAAAGAAATTTATTATTCTAAAAAAAATTTCCGTTGGCAAAAAAATTTCCATTTCTTATTTTTTATTTAGTTACAAAATTAGCAAAAACAACAAATTAAATTTTTATTTAATTAGCAAATTAGTAATTAGTCACAAAAAATTATTACTAATTACGTAAAAATTAATACATCACTTAAAAAATTGGTAATTTGACAGAGAAAAATTTCTAATTACGTGAAAACTAGTATTTAGGCGAAAAAGAATTAATTTCCTTTGCAAATTGGTAATTAGTAAGAATAAATTCTTTATTATAAAAATAATTGATAGTTTGTCGAAAATATAAATTACTGCTTATTTGAAAATAAATAATTAGTGAAAAATAATTATTAGTTTTTCAATAATAAATATTAGTCTCAAGTAAATTACTAAATTACTTGGTTTAAAAATTATTAATTGATTTAATATAAATATATACATCAATTGCAACATATTCCGCATCTATTCCACACATAATCCGCAATCACAGAATCGAAATAGGTTAGTAAGAGTTGCGGTCAAAGTTGCGATTGCGGAATGATTTGCGGTTAGTAACTGCGGAATAGGTGCGGATTATGTGCGGAATAGGTGTGGAATAGGTGCGGAATATGCGCGAAATAGGTACGGAATAGGTGTAGAATGAGTGCGGAATAGGTGTGGAATAGATTGCGATTGAAACATTGGCTGCGGAATGTATTGCGGTCAGTAACTGCGGAACAGGTTGCAGAATATATTGCGGTCAGTGACTGCGGAATGGTGAGGAATAAGTTGTGGAATGTATTGCGGTTAGTGACTGCGGAATAGGTGTGAAATAGGTTGCGGAATAAGTTGCAATAGAAACATTGGTTGCGGAATTACCTGCTGAGTCAATAATTAAAATTCGAAAAAACGCGCGCGGTTTATTGTAAGCTAGAGTCCCTCTAATAAAAATCGCGACATCTTGAGTTCTGGCAAAATTCTGCGAGAGAGGATATAAGAGAGAAAGAGAAAGCGATATACAAGCGATATACATTTATATCGCTTTCTCTTTCTCTTTTATATCTCTTTCTCTTTCTGTTCCTCGTGCTTTTGCCAAGAAATACGAACCAATCAAAAGTTGCTGCTCTGTGTCGCGACTCTTATTAGAGGGATTCTAATCGTAAGCGATATACTAGCGCCGCATAGTGTCAAAAAAGTAAAAAGGACAACAATTTTCGAGGGCGACGACAATAATAATGACGTATCTTAATCGAAATATTTACATTTCGGACTTTGCATCGTAATATCTCCGCTCGTAGAGCACGTAAAAGAAAAATAAAAACATTTATTATAAATTGATTCCAAGCTATCGATTAAGCCTACTTAGAACTTAATTCGTTCACTCGTTATTGAGATCTCAAAATCTCAGGTACTCGCAACTCGTCGGCTCGCGTAAAGATACACGGCGGTCTCGCGCTGCGTGTGTACTTGGCGCGAGACAGTCCCGTGTCTCTTGATAATATATTAATAATTAATTTTATTGTCAGACAAATAAAAAATTTTCATTTTCTGTTCTTTTCTTTATTTTTGTTTTATTTTCAATTGTTTAAAATAAAACATTAATTGTAACAGATACTTTTCTTTTTTTGTTTAAAATTTTTATAATTTTACTTTTCATTTAACTGTTAAGTAGGAAGACTACTGTCCGTGATTTGTTTTGTACCTGTATTTTATTATATTTAATATACATACAAGTTTTTAATTGTGTATTCTTTCCTATTTGGTTTCTTAATATGAGATACCGTCTCATATTAAAAAACCCTACGGTCTCATATTGAGATACCTTTTTCAAAACAGGCAAATTCTGCAAGTCTGCAAAAAAATTATGGAAAATAAAATACGTACTTCAGCCGTTAATGCACTTCACTGCTAAAACTTGAATGTTTTAGCTACAGAAACACGTTAAAGTTAAAGTTAAAAGTTAAAATTAAAGAAAATATAAGCAAAAAAAGGTACCTCATTATAGTGTTACATCCTGCAAACTCCACGATTTCCCTTTTTCGCGGGAATTTCTATGCGCCTAAGATAGCCCTTAAGATTAGGATAAGTAAACTGAGTACGGACGGTTATCGATCGGCGAGTGAGCTTTGATCTCTTCACACTCCTTTTTTTATAATCAAACTACCTATTTGCTTAGGCGACTAAAAGCGACCTTCCAGATGAATTACCGACAGACGGGGCATACGTGATTGGATTTTCATCAGCTTTGTCTGGTCCGTAACTATAAACCCGGCGACACGACGCGCCAAAGGGGCCTTAATCCCAGACAGAGTTTGATGAAGATTTTTATTGATTTTCGACAAACAGAAACAAGGCTTAGACGTTGATTATTAAATGCTAAAAGTGTGACAATAACTTGAAAAATAATTATTTTATAGGGAAACATTACAATGCTTTTTTGTAGAGCTCAAAAAAGAAGGCTATACAGAATTCTTATCAGGACGGCTAGAACTTGTAAAATTTTTTAAAAAATTAGACATCACAGATGCGCGCTTTGCGCGCGCTGTTTAGCTTTAACATTATACTATTACTATTACACTATTAACCTTTGATACATAAAACTATCAAAATATGCGATGACAGATGCTCACGTAGTCAGCGCAATAAGAGAACCAATCAGCATCGTAGAAAAATGTCAACAATAAAATCTCTTACACGGCTTTTTTATGAACGGATAAAAGTTGACTATTAAGGTGGTCCTTTCGCGGACCCAGCTAGTCAAGTAACAGTCCGTCATGAGGTAATTGAAAACAAACATATTGACAAACATTACACAACATCCCAATAATTATAATAATATAATATGATTTTACACGCACGATTTAATCGTATTTAATTATTTACTAATTAAAAAAATATCACAATAGTAGTGCGGTTGGACTCGATTTAGGTTAGGTCAGGCATGACAGTACGAGTAAAGCAATATGCGATTGGACCACTACTTATTTAACCTCATATATCAGAGCAAAACATTCGGCAAGCCCTTATTTTCAAGGTATGTACGAAATCCGGAAACTTCAGGGAATATTTTAAGACATGAATAATGTATTCATCTGATCGCTAAGTACATGTATTATTCGTTGAAAACCTCGGACGTGGCGATTTGCATCATTCTATCTTTCTCGTTCATTAGATGTAAACAAGGATAGAATGACAATGGCACGCTCCGCGAACGCACATTTAGAATGACTTATTTCTTGTAAAGTGTCGGTAACCTTACTTGATTTTTCGTACACATGCCCTTTATTACTGTATATTTAACATATATCAAATTTAGGTACCTATCTAATACTTGTTCTCACGAAAGGACCACCTTAAAAATGCAAAAAGTGACGGATAAGTAAAAAAATAATTATTTTTGAGGGAAAAGTTATAAACAAATTTATCAAAGTTCAGAAGGATGCTCTTCCGACTTTCGCAACGAGTAATGTGGTCTATAAGATCTTCTGCCGAGATTGCGACGCATCATACGTGGGGCAGACTGGTAGACAATTAAAAACCAGAATATCTGAACATCGCAGTCATATCAACAGAAATAGTTCTGCCCACTCCGTGATTACAGATCATAGAACTCAGAACGACCACGATTTCGACTGGGATAACGTTGAAATTTTGGATCACGAAAGATATTATTACAAGCGACTTATTTCGGAAGTTTTATACATTAGATGACAGCGCCATAGTTTAAACCTACAATCAGATACCGATTGTCTACATCACGCATACTTGTTCATTATAAATAATATCTAACTTTGGGTTCGCCCTTCCCCGGCCGGTTACTTTGTGTATAATAGCGTTTCTGACCTACATACTTGTGACCCACTGTCTCACTTCGATTTCAACCGACACACGTGTGACTGCAATTTATTCTCGCCTCTAATTTCCGAAATGTGCGACTTTTTGAATTCACCCCTGACTACTACTACTTTTTAATTCTTGTACTTATTTGACTGCTGCAGATCTTGAGATGAGCTCTCTCCTTTCTTTTACCGTTTCCTTTAACAATCGATTAAATATATTTTTCTTTCTTTTTCACAGTGGAAATGTCCACTATAATCGTGCGTACCAGCTCGCTTGTCATGACATCTCAAGAAGGGAGCTTTTTGCCTAGACCTCTGCAGGAATAGAATCCTTTTCTTAATAAATGCTGAAGATGGCTCAAAGGAAGAGCCGAAACGTTCGTTACATTTGAATATACGTCTTAAGTTTTATTGCGCACCACGTCCCGCGCCTGACTCGCATTCACCGTTTAAATCGTTGAAAAGTTATAAGTTATAAGGTTCTAAGGCTTTTCTGTAGAACTCAAGGAACGTTACGCAGAACTCTTATTAGAGTGATTGAAACTTGTAAAGAAAATTTTTTTCACTAATAGTTTAGGCCTACTTCTAAATGTTAAAAATGATTTTTATTTAAAAAATAATTGCGTTACTCGAAAAAATGATTAAAATTTCGGTTAGAGTTACGCAATCCCCTCCCCTTGGAAGGAGGGGTGTGATAACCTATATTGTAGCGACAAGAGAAGTTTAGTGGTGGTATTCTTTCTTGTTAACTCTCACCCGTTAGACTCCCAAGGGGGAAAATGTAAAATAGTCTAAAAAATAAATATTTGCACATTTAATTACCATTTTGGTAATTATTTACTTTAGAAGCGATCTCACTGATTTTAATGACCTTGATATATGTTGTAGTGGAGCCCTCCCCATAGGGCCCCACCTACTGCTTCCACGCGAGACGAGGTGCCACATGGGTTTACAACTTTCCACGCGTGGAAAGTCAACGTATGTACTTCACAAGGCACACTATATGTCTAGTTTAACGGTAGTGGAGCCCCCCGCAGGGGGGCGGAATTTACTGCCTCCGCGCATACATTTTCCGCGCGAAACGAGGTGACACATGGGTTTACAACTTTCCACGCGTGGAAAGTTCACGCATGTACTTTGCAAGGCACACTATGTGTTTAATTTAACATTAGTGGAGCCTTCCGCAGGGGCGCGGAACCTACTGCCTTCACGCATACTGCTCGGGGGGGTATCAATTGTTCCCCGGATTTGCGATTGGCCTGTAGTAGGGTGGTTCGAAGGACCAAAGGGGCAATCCCCTCACGAATGCGAGCGAAATATAATTCACGAAAAAACGGATAAAGCAAGCGAAGCGACTCACCGTATCGCAGCCCGGCGCCCTCCTGGGGTAGTCTCTCTGCCGTTCTCGTCTGTCCTCTCAGGTGGCGAATCCTCCTCGATAGCAAGCGGGAGGCGTGCAGGCGGACAAGGTAGCGAGCAAGCAGGCAAGCGAGCAGCAAGCAAACACAAGCGGGCAAGCAGGCACACGCCGTTATATTCTTCGAGCACTCGACTGTGGCTCGTACTCCGTCTCAACGTGTCGGCGATTCTTACGGGAGTAACGTGCTCCGGAACTCTCTCGGCTCGCGCTCCTGGAAGTACGGCGCGAACGAGTAGTATTGTCCCAATAATTAGGCTTGCCGCCCGTGGGCGGGCAGCACGAGTCGGGTGAGTCGCGCGAGTATTGACACCTGTCGCGGGCCGCCAACGTTTCGCGCGAGTCTCAAACCGACGATAACTTTACGATAATGAGCTTACAGACTAATATACAACGAGTATCAACGCAATTCAAACATATCAAATATTACACAGGTGCGACTAAAACTACTATCTTAGAATTATATACACTATCTACATGTGAGCGCCAACCACATACACTTTAACCCCCCGTAGAGGATTAAATAGTGATTAAATGTGCAAATGTCTATTTTTTTAGACTATTTTACATTTTTCCTCTTGGGGGTCCAACGGGTGAGAGTTAACAAGGAAGAGTACCACCACTAAACTTCTCTTGTCAAGCGCTACAATATAGGGTAGCGTACCCCCGCTCCCGAGGGGGGGGGGTTGCGTAAACGTAACCAAAGGGAATGATATTCTCTCTCTCTGTTGCTCGTTGCGCCGAACTTGGACACAGCCGCAGTGTTGCTAGATACCAGACTCGGTACCATGCTACCACGAGCGAACGAAGAGAGAAAATATCATTCCCTTCTTCTGGCTCCGACTTAACTGATGCAATTGAAGCTGCTAAGTAATGCCAGTTTCGAGACGTTGCCCGCTGCTACAGTGAACCACACAAGGAAGGAGCACACGTGTACATACATGTACGCTCGGCGTTGCGTTGGTGCAATAGAAGAGCGCAAATATACAATCCACTCTCTCCTTTTTCCCCGAACTATAGCTACTCGAGAAAAAATGGGTATAATATAGTCAGATGTAAAAATACATTATATATGTATCTATGTGTATATATATATATATATATATATATATTAGGGTGATTAAAAAAAACTTCTTTTTTTATTTTTCGCGGCGCACCCCAAAATATTAAAGCTTACTTAAAAAAAGAATTTTCCTCAAAAGTTGAACAAAATCGAACATGTTTTAGAGGTCGCTACCAGCGATTTTCAATATTTTCGATTAAAAAATCGGTTTTTTTTTAATGTTCAAAATTGCATAACTTTTCGAGTTTTAATGATAGAGGCATGAAATTTTCGGGGAATCTTCGTCAATTCATGTAGTTTATGGATATCGAGTTAGAAAATTTATTTTCGGAAACAATTTTTTTACGTTTCTTTTGTTTATAATACAAAAATAATCGTCTATAACAAATAGGTGCCAGCAATCTGGGACATGGTTTTGACTTTAAATTACATCTAGGTAATCCAAAAATACATTTTAATAATCAAATGCTGGAACATCGGTGAATTTGTTGCTGAAAATTTGTTTAAACAACAAATTCAAAAAACCACGTTACTCGTAATGTAGAAATAACGCATGTCATAATCTTTATTTAGGTGTCTGTATTGCACTCCAACTTTTGTTGTCAAATTTAAGTTGATAGAATAATAAATTATCCAAATGCTACATATCCAATAATTTTTTGTTACAACATCAACTTCTTTTCTGCCTAATACAATAACACCATTCAATTTTACGAATTGCAATTGTTTTTTTACTGCGATTCATATTTGTAAAATGGATAGATTAATAACAATGCCACTTTTTTTGTAATTTGTCATAATAATTTTATTTTCAAAGAACAATAAATACATTGTACTTATAATAAAATTATTACCGACGAATTACATAAAAAAAATTGCATTGTTATTAATCTATTCGTTTTACGAATATGAGTCGCAGTAAAAAAACAAACCGACCTCTAAAACATGTTCGATTTTGTTCAACTTTTAAGGAAAATTTTTTTTTTTAAGTAAGCTTTAATATTTTTGGGTGCGTCGCGAAAAATAAAAAAAGATTTTTTTTAATCACCCTAATATATGTATATATATATATTGTTGCGCTCGCTGCTCGTTTGCTGCTTTCGCACAACACTCGCGCACTCACGCACTTGTTCGCGCCGCGCACTCCCGAGCCGGGAATAAAAAGAGACTTCAGTTGCTTTTAAGAAAATGTATGCAGATGCATGTTATAAATTACATATTTTTTCTTAAAGGAATTATGTCTTTTTTCATACCAATTGATTCGTCTTATTATTCTGTGCATAAAAGTATTAAGGTAACATTACCGAAAACTTAATGTTTTACAAAATATTTTGTATTTTATGTCAAAATACTAGAACTTTCAAGCCTAAAAATTCCAAAAGTTCTTAATAAAAAAATACTTTATTATAGTGTTTTGAAAAGCTCTCGAGATTAGCTACAAGAAAATGCATTGAAAAATAGGGGTTTCCATTCAAGCAATTGAAGGTGACCTTTACGTGATCTTCAAACGCTTATCCAAGGTCAAACTAATGACACCATCTTATGTGCCCCTCGAAACCGTACAACTTTTGTCTAAAACATTTTTCTGAAAATGCTTTATTGAAGAATTATCGAGGTGCGTTTTTTAAAATGGGACACCTTGTATATATTGTTGCGCCCGCGCTGAGATACCCGTTGCACGAGCTGAAGTCAAAGTTCGTCCCTTGATAACCGGCTTGTTTTCTATGGTCGCTCTTCAGATTTCGAGCTGAGCTTGATAGCCGACGTTTCACGAGCCGAGCTGTATCTTGCTAATAAATTACTTTTTTTCCTAATACGAATCCGCTTGATTTTGCGAAACCGGGAGTGCGCGTGTGCCTGCGCGAGTGCGAGTGAGAGCAAGACGGGCGCTTCCGTGCGGCGAGCGCAACAATATACTAGAAGAACACCCAATGCAATGTTACAAAAAAATAAAAACGGGCCTCGTAGCACGCGATGTTCTCAGCACATGGCACGCACTTTTGTGCGGCATGGGAGCC
>NC_092369.1:2619574-2622582 GCF_030848805.1 Temnothorax longispinosus
ATCACCACCTGGAGTGAAGGAAATGAAAGAGAAGGGGAGAGATACGGAAGAGGAAGAAAAAAGGAAGAGCGATGATAGCATTATTGATTGTGAGAGAATTAAAAGAAGAGATGGCAGGCACAAGGAATGAGATAAGGGAATTAAAGGAGAGCTGGAAGGCTAGGGAAGAAAAAATGGAAAAGAAGATAGGGGAATTAGAAGAAAGAATAAAAGAACTAGAGAGACAAGGAGACGGAGGAAAAGGGGGGTTGGAAGAAAAGATCGAAGAAATAACGGAAAAAGTGACGGAACGGACAGGAGCTTAGACAAGGAGATAAGGGGGAGTCGACAGGCGAGATAGGAGAAGAAGTGAGAAGGCTGAAAAGAATAATAGAGGAGAGAGAGAAGAAGGAGAGAAGGAACAACATAATCATAAGAAGACTGAAGAAGGGGAAGAACAGCTTAAAGGAGAAGGCTAAAGTATTCCTGGAAAAGGAATTTGGGACCACAGAAAATGTAAAAGGTGTTCAAGTGGTAGGCAGGAAAGGAAGGAAAGCAGTATTAGTAGAATTGGAAGATTGGGAGGGTAAGGAAGCAATAATGAAACGGAAGAGTAAATTGTTCGGTGGAAACATATTCATTGATCATGACCTGATGAAAGAGGAGAGGGATGTGCAAAGGAAATTGAGAGAACGGGCAAGAAAAGAACGAGTAGAAGAGGTAAAAGTAGGATATAGAAAAATGTACATAGAGAAAGAGATGTATGTGTGTAATAAGGAGGCAGAGGAATTAAGGAAAAGGGAGAATTTTCAAAAACCGGCCGAGATGAAAGAATAGAAGTGCAAGGAACAACGGGAGACAAAAAGAAGAGGAAGAAGGGAGGAAAAGGGAACGGAGATGCAAGCGCAAAAAATGTAGGTGATATTCTGGAATGTGGCAGGGCTGAAGAAGAAAGACAGAGAATTCTGGGAATACATAGAAGGATTCGATATTATAGGACTATGCGAAACGTGGGTAGAAGAAAAGGAATGGGAGAGAATGAAAAGGAATATGTCAAAGAAAGTATGGAAATGTCAATACGCGATTAGAGAGAAATGTAAAGGTAGGGCGAAGGGAGGTATAATAACAGGCATAAGGAAAGAGATAGAGGAGATAGATATTAAAGAAGCGGTATTTGTAAACGGAATGCAGGAGAGGAGGCTGAGGGTAGAGGGGGAAATATGGAGAATAATAACGGTATATAATGGGGAGAAAATGAGAACATTACGAAGAGAATTAGAGGAAATGATAGAGGAAAGGGAGGAGGAAATTCTATGTATAGGGGGAGATTTTAATGCAAGAATAGGGGGAGAGGGTAAGAATTACGAGGGGGACAACGACGGGGAAAGACGGAGAAGCTCTAAAAACGAGGTAATAAACACGGAGGGAAAGGAATTTTTAGAGATGCTGGAGGAGAGGGGATGGGAGGTAGGGAACGGTAATATGAGAGGTGACGAGGAAGGAGAATGGACGTACTCCGGAGGAAGAGGAACATCGGTGGTGGACTACATGGTGGTGAATCGAGAGGCGTGGGATAGAGTGATCAAGCTAACGATAGGAGAAAGGGTGGAGTCGGACCACCAACCCTTGGAGGTAGAAATAAGGGGAGGAGTAGAAAGGTTGGAGGAGATGCAAAAGAAAACAAAGGAAGTGATACAGTGGGACGAAGAGAGTATCAAGAAGTATAAGGAGAAAGCGGAAGAAGTAGAGGTGGAGGGGGAAGAGGTGGAGGACGTCTGGGAAAACCTGAAGAAGGCAGTAGAAAAAAGTATGGTAAGAAAAAGGATTACGATAAGGAGGAAGAAAATAGGAGAGAAGGATTGATGGGACGAGGAGTGCAAGAGAAAGAAAAGGGGGCTGAAGAGGACATATAAAAGATAGAGAATGGGAAAGGAAGGAAAGGAGGTATATGTGAAACTAAGAAGAGAATTTAGGGAGATGTGCAGAAGGAAGGAAGAAAAAAGACTAGAGAAATATGAGGAAGAAGTCAGGAGCGCGAAAACAGAAGAGCAAATATGGAAGATAATTAACAAGGAAAGGAAGAAAAGAGTACCAATTGAGGAAGATATAAAGATGGAGGAATGGGAGAATCATTTTATGCAGCTGTTGGGAGGAAGTAAAGAGGACAGGAGAGAGGAGGTGGAAAGAAGAAGCAAGGAAGAAGATGGGGAGCTGGAGATTCAGGATCAAGAAATTGAAGAACAGATCAATAACTTAAGGAGGAGAAAGGCGGCAGGAGTAGATGGGATAGCAGGAGAGGCATGGAAGTTCAGCGATGGGCGGATAAAGGGAAAGCTGAAGGAAATCCTGAAAAAGGTGTGGAGAGGTGAAGGCTTCCCGGAAGAATGGAAAGTGGGGCTAATAGCCCCAATTTTCAAGAAAGGTGACCCGAAAAGTGTGGAAAACTACAGGGGAGTCTCCCTGTTATGTACTGCGTACAAGATTTATGCAGGGATATTAGCAGAGAGGGTAAGGAAAGAGGTGGAAGAGAAGAAAATTCTGCCAGAAACCCAAGCAGGGTTTAGGAAGGGCAGAGGGACAGATGGACAACGTGTATGTGTTGCAGCACGTGGTCAAGAGAGAATTGAGGAAGAAAGGAGGAAAGGTATATGGGTTCTTTGTGGACCTAAAGGCGGCCTTCGACAGAGTGGATAGAAAGGTATTATGGGAAGTAATGGAGAAAAGAGGAATAAGAAAAGATATAATAAAAAGGATCAAGGAAATTTATGAAGGTACGAAAAGTGCAGTTAGAGTGGGCGGAAAAATCTCCAACTGGTTTTGGACGGAAAAAGGAGTAAGGCAGGGGTGCCCTCTGAGCTACTGTTCTCGATATTGATCGCAGATGTGGAGGAGAAGATGAGGACAGGACAGGCGGGCGGCATAAGGGTTGGAACAGAAAGAATATGGACGCTGGCATATGCAGATGATCTGGTGTTGCTGGCAAAAAGTGTGGATGGAATGAAGGAGATGATAAGGAGACTGAAGAGATA